>NW_027473400.1:0-300000 GCF_050947335.1 Megachile rotundata
TTATGATTGTATGATTGTGATTGTATGATTGTATTTGGGTGATTGTATTTGGGAGATTGTATTTGGGAGATTGTAATTGTATGATTGCGATTGTATGATTGTGATTGTATGATTGCGATTGTATGAATGCGATTGTATGATTGTGATTGTATGATTGTGATTGTATGATTGTGATTGTATGATTGTGATTGTATGATTGTGATTGTATGATTGTGATTGTATGATTGTGATTGTATGATTGTGATAGTATGATTGTGATTGTATGATTGTGATTGTATGATTGTGATTGTATAATTATGATTGTATGATTGTGATTGTATGATTGTATTTGGGTGATTGTATTTGGGAGATTGTATTTGGGAGATTGTAATTGTATCATTGCGATTGTATGATTGTGATTGTATGATTGCGATTGTATGAATGCGATTGTATGATTGTGATTGTATGATTGTAATTGTATGATTGCGATTGTATGATTGTGATTGTATGATTGTGATTGTATGATTGTGATTGTATGATTGTGATTGTATTTTTGTGATTGTATGATTGTGATTGTATGATTGTGATTGTATGATTGTGATTGTATGATTGTGATTGTATGATTGTGATTGTATGATTGTGATAGTATGATTGTGATTGTATGATTGTGATTGTATGATTGTAATTGTATAATTATGATTGTATGATTGTGTTTGTATGATTGTATTTGGGTGATTGTATTTGGGAGATTGTATTTGGGAGATTGTAATTGTATGATTGCGATTGTATGATTGTGATTGTATGATTGCGATTGTATGAATGCGATTGTATGATTGTGATTGTATGATTGTGATTGTATGATTGTGATTGTATGATTGTAATTGTATGATTGTATTTGGGTGATTGTATTTGGGAGATTGTATTTGGGAGATTGTAATTGTATGATTGCGATTGTATGATTGTGATTGTATGATTGCGATTGTATGATTATGATTGTATGATTGTGATGTATGATTGTAATTGTATGATTATGATTGTATGATTGTGATTGTATGATTGTGATTGTATGATTGTATCTGGGAGATTGTATTTGGGAGATTGTAATTGTATGATTGCGATTGTATGATTGTGATTGTATGATTGCGATTGTATGATTGTGATTGTATGATCGTGATGTATGATTGTAATTGTATGATTATGATTGTATGATTGTGATTGTATGATTGTGATGGTATGATTGTGATTGTATGATTGCGATCGTATGATTGTGATTGCATGATTATGATTGTATGATTGTGATTGTATGATTGTGATTGTATGATTGTGATTGTATGATTGTGATTGTATGATTGTGATTGTATGATTGTGATTGTATGATTGTGATTGTCTGATTGTGGTTGTGCGATTGTGATTGTACGATTGTGATTGTACGATTGTGATTGTATGATTGTGATTGCATGATTATGATTGTGTGTTTGTGATTGTATGATTGTGATTGTATGATTGTGATTGTATGATTGTGATTGTATGATTGTGATTGTATGATTGTGATTGTATGATTGTGATTGTATGATTGTGATTGTATGATTGTGATTGTATGATTGTATTTGGGTGATTGTATTTGGGAGAATGTATTTGGGAGATTGTAATTGTATGATTGCGATTGTATGATTGTGATTGTATGATTGCGATTGTATGAATGCGATTGTATGATTGTGATTGTATGATTGTGATTGTATGATTGTGATTGTATGATTGTGATTGTATTTTTGTGATTGTATGATTGTGATTGTATGATTGTGATTGTATGATTGTGATTGTATGATTGTGATTGTCTGATTGTGGTTGTGCGATTGTGATTGTACGATTGTGATTGTACGATTGCGATTGTATGATTATATTTGGGTGATTGTATTTGGGAGATTGTATTTGGGAGATTGTAATTGTATGATTGCGATTGTATGATTGTGATTGTATGATTGCGATTGTATGAATGCGCTTGTATGATTGTGATTGTATGATTGTGATTGTATGATTGTGATTGTATGATTGTGATTGTATTTTTGTGATTGTATGATTGTGATTGTATGATTGTGATTGTATGATTGTGATTGTATGATTGTGATTGTCTGATTGTGGTTGTGCGATTGTGATTGTACGATTGTGATTGTACGATTGTGATTGTATGATTGTGATTGCATGATTATGATTGTATGATTGTGATTGCATGATTGTGATTGTATGATTGTGATTGCATGATTTTGAATGTATGATTGTGATTGTATGATTGTGATTGCATGATTTTGAATGTATGATTGTGATTGTATGATTGTGATTGTATGATTGTGATTGTATGATTGTGATTGTATGATTGTGATTGTATGATTGTGATTGTATGATTGTGATTGTATGATTGTGATAGTATGATTGTGATTGTATGATTGTGATTGTATGATTGTAATTGTATAATTATGATTGTATGATTGTGATTGTATGATTGTATTTGGGTGATTGTATTTGGGAGATTGTATTTGGGAGATTGTAATTGTATGATTGCGATTGTATGATTGTGATTGTATGATTGCGATTGTATGAATGCGATTGTATGATTGTGATTGTATGATTGTGATTGTATGATTGTGATTGTATGATTGTGATTGTATGATTGTGATTGTATGATTGTAGTTGGGTGATTGTATTTGGGATATTGTAATTGTATGATTGCGATTGTATGATTGTGATTGTATGTTTGTGATGTATGATTGTAATTGTATGATTATGATTGTATGATTGTGATTGTATGATTGAGATTGTATGATTGTGATTGCGTGATTGTGATTGTATGATTGTGATTGTATGATTGTGATTGTATGATTGTGATTGTATTTTTGTGATTGTATGATTGTGATTGTATGATTGTGATTGTATGGTTGTGATTGTATGATTGTGATTGTATGATTGTATTTGGGTGATTGTATTTGGGAGATTGTATTTGGGAGATTGTAATTGTATGATTGCGATTGTATGATTGTGATTGTATGATTGCGATTGTATGAATGCGATTGTATGATTGTGATTGTATGATTGTGATTGTATGATTGTGATTGTATGATTGTGATTGTATTTTTGTGATTGTATGATTGTGATTGTATGATTGTGATTGTATGATTGTGATTGTATGATTGTGATTGTATGATTGTGATTGTCTGATTGTGGTTGTGCGATTGTGATTGTACGATTGTGATTGTACGATTGCGATTGTATGATTGTATTTGGGTGATTGTATTTGGGAGATTGTATTTGGGAGATTGTAATTGTATGATTGCGATTGTATGATTGTGATTGTATGATTGCGATTGTATGAATGCGCTTGTATGATTGTGATTGTATGATTGTGATTGTATGATTGTGATTGTATGATTGTGATTGTATTTTTGTGATTGTATGATTGTGATTGTATGATTGTGATTGTATGATTGTGATTGTATGATTGTGATTGTATGATTGTGATTGTCTGATTGTGGTTGTGCGATTGTGATTGTACGATTGTGATTGTACGATTGTGATTGTATGATTGTGATTGCATGATTATGATTGTATGATTGTGATTGCATGATTGTGATTGTATGATTGTGATTGCATGATTTTGAATGTATGATTGTGATTGTATGATTGTGATTGTATGATTGTGATTGTATGATTGTGATTGTATGATTGTGATTGTATGATTGTGATTGTATGATTGTGATTGTATGATTGTGATTGTATGATTGTGATAGTATGATTGTGATTGTATGATTGTGATTGTATGATTGTAATTGTATAATTATGATTGTATGATTGTGATTGTATGATTGTATTTGGGTGATTGTATTTGGGAGATTGTATTTGGGAGATTGTAATTGTATGATTGCGATTGTATGATTGTGATTGTATGATTGCGATTGTATGAATGCGATTGTATGATTGTGATTGTATGATTGTGATTGTATGATTGTGATTGTATGATTGTGATTGTATGATTGTGATTGTATGATTGTGATTGTATGATTGTGATTGTATGATTGTGATAGTATGATTGTGATTGTATGATTGTGATTGTATGATTGTGATTGTATAATTATGATTGTATGATTGTGATTGTATGATTGTATTTGGGTGATTGTATTTGGGAGATTGTATTTGGGAGATTGTAATTGTATCATTGCGATTGTATGATTGTGATTGTATGATTGCGATTGTATGAATGCGATTGTATGATTGTGATTGTATGATTGTGATTGTATGATTGTGATTGTATGATTGTGATTGTATGATTGTGATTGTATGATTGTGATTGTATGATTGTGATTGTATGATTGTGATAGTATGATTTTGATTGTATGATTGTGATTGTATGATTGTGATTGTATGATTGTGATTGTATGATTGTGATTGTATGATTGTATTTGGGAGATTGTATTTGGGAGATTGTATTTGGGAGATTGTAATTGTATGATTGCGATTGTATGATTGTGATTGTATGATTGCGATTGTATGATTGTGATTGTATGATTGTGATGTATGATTGTAATTGTATGATTATGATTGTATGATTGTGATTGTATGATTGTGATTGTATGATTGTGATTGTATGATTGTGATTGTATGATTGTGATAGTATGATTTTGATTGTATGATTGTGATTGTATGATTGTGATTGTATGATTGTGATTGTATGATTGTGATTGTATGATTGTATTTGGGAGATTGTATTTGGGAGATTGTATTTGGGAGATTGTAATTGTATGATTGCGATTGTATGATTGTGATTGTATGATTGCGATTGTATGATTGTGATTGTATGATTGTGATGTATGATTGTAATTGTATGATTATGATTGTATGATTGTGATTGTATGATTGTGATTGTATGATTGTATCTGGGAGATTGTATTTGGGAGATTGTAATTGTATGATTGCGATTGTATGATTGTGATTGTATGATTGCGATTGTATGATTGTGATTGTATGATTGTGATGTATGATTGTAATTGTATGATTGTGATTGTATGATTGTGATTGTATGATTGTGATTGTATGATTGTGATTGTATGATTGTGATTGTATTTTTGTGATTGTATGATTGTGATTGTATGATTGTGATTGTATGATTGTGATTGTATGATTGTGATTGTATGATTGTGATTGTCTGATTGTGGTTGTGCGATTGTGATTGTACGATTGTGATTGTACGATTGTGATTGTATGATTGTGATTGCGTGATTATGATTGTATGATTGTGATTGTATGATGGTGATAGTATGATTGTGATTGTATGATTGTGATTGTATGATTGTGATTGTATGATTATGATTGTATGATTGTGATTGTATGATTGTATTTGGGTGATTGTATTTGGGAGATTGTATTTGGGAGATTGTAATTGTATGATTGCGATTGTATGATTGTGATTGTATGATTGCGATTGTATGAATGCGATTGTATGATTGTGATTGTATGATTGTGATTGTATGATTGTGATTGTATGATTGTGATTGTATTTTTGTGATTGTATGATTGTGATTGTATGATTGTGATTGTATGATTGTGATTGTATGATTGTGATTGTCTGATTGTGGTTGTGCGATTGTGATTGTACGATTGTGATTGTACGATTGCGATTGTATGATTGTATTTGGGTGATTGTATTTGGGAGATTGTATTTGGGAGATTGTAATTGTATGATTGCGATTGTATGATTGTGATTGTATGATTGCGATTGTATGAATGCGCTTGTATGATTGTGATTGTATGATTGTGATTGTCTGATTGTGGTTGTGCGATTGTGATTGTACGATTGTGATTGTACGATTGTGATTGTATGATTGTGATTGCATGATTATGATTGTATGATTGTGATTGCATGATTGTGATTGTATGATTGTGATTGCATGATTTTGAATGTATGATTGTGATTGTATGATTGTGATTGTATGATTGTGATTGTATGATTGTGATTGTATGATTGTGATTGTATGATTGTGATTGTATGATTGTGATTGTATGATTGTGATAGTATGATTGTGATTGTATGATTGTGATTGTATGATTGTAATTGTATAATTATGATTGTATGATTGTGTTTGTATGATTGTATTTGGGTGATTGTATTTGGGAGATTGTATTTGGGAGATTGTAATTGTATGATTGCGATTGTATGATTGTGATTGTATGATTGCGATTGTATGAATGCGATTGTATGATTGTGATTGTATGATTGTGATTGTATGATTGTGATTGTATGATTGTGATTGTATGATTGTATTTGGGTGATTGTATTTGGGAGATTGTATTTGGGAGATTGTAATTGTATGATTGCGATTGTATGATTGTGATTGTATGATTGCGATTGTATGAATGCGATTGTATGATTGTGATTGTATGATTGTGATTGTATGATTGTGAAAGTATGATTGTGATTGTATGATTGTGATTGTATGATTGTGATTGTATGATTGTGATTGTATGATTGTGATTGTCTGATTGTGGTTGTGCGATTGTGATTGTACGATTGTGATTGTACGATTGTGATAGTATGATTGTGATTGTATGATTGTGATTGTATGATTGTGATTGTATGATTGTGATTGTATGATTGTGATTGTATGATTGTGATTGTTTGATTGTATTTGGGAGATTGTATTTGGGAGATTGTAATTGTATGATTGCGATTGTATGATTGTGGTTGTATGATTGCGATTGTATGATTGTGATTGCATGATTGTGATGTATGACTGTAATTGTATGATTATGATTGTATGATTGTGATTGTATGATTGAGATTGTATGATTGTGATTGTATGCTTGCGATTGTATGAATGTGATTGTATGATTGTGATTGTATGATTGTGATTGTATGATTGTGATTGTATGATTATGATTGTATGATTGTGATTGTATGATTGTGATTGTATGATTGTGATTGTATGATTGTATTTGGGATATTGTAATTGTATGATTGCGATTGTATGATTGTGATCGTATGATTGTGATTGTATGATTGTGATAGTATGATTGTGAAAGTATGATTGTGATTGTATGATTGTGATTGTATGATTGTGATGTATGATTGTAATTGTATGATTATGATTGTATGATTGTGATTGTATGATTGTGATTGTATGATTGAGATTGTATGATTGTGATTGTATGCTTGCGATTATATGATTGTGATTGTATGATTGTGATTCTTTGATTGTGATTGTATGATTGTGATTGTATGATTGTGATTGTATGATTGTGATAATATGATTGTGATTGTATGATTGTGATTGTATGATTGTGATAGTATGATTGTGATTATATGATTGTTATTGTATGACTGTGATTGTATGATTGTGATTGTATGATTGTGATAGTATGATTGTGAAAGTATGATTGTGATTGTATGATTGTGATTGTATGATTGTGATTGTATGATTGTGATTGTATGATTGTGATTGTCTGATTGTGGTTGCGCGATTGTGATTGTACGATTGTGATTGTACGATTGTGATAGTATGATTGTGATTGTATGATTGTAATTGTATGATTGTGATTGTATGATTGTGATTGTTTGATTGTATTTGGGAGATTGTATTTGGGAGATTGTAATTGTATGATTGCGATTGTATGATTGTGATTGTATGATTGCGATTGTATGATTGTGATTGCATGATTGTGATGTATGACTGTAATTGTATGATTATGATTGTATGATTGTGATTGTATGATTGAGATTGTATGATTGTGAGTGTATGCTTGCGATTGTATGATTGTGATTGTATGATTGTGATTGTATGATTGTGATTGTATGACTGTGATTGTATGATTGTGATTGTATGATTATGATTGTATGATTGTGATTGTATGATTGTGATTGTATGATTGTGATTGTATGATTGTGATAGTATGATTGTGATTGTATGATTGTGATTGTATGATTGTGATTGTATGACTGTGATTGTATAATTGTGATTGTATGATTGTGATTGTATGATTGTGAAAGTATGATTGTGATGGTATGATTGTGATTGTATGATTGTGATTGTATGTTTGTGATTGTATGAGTGTGATTGTATGATTGCGGTTGTGCGATTGTGATTGTACGACTGTGATTGTACGATTGTTATTGAATGATTGTGATTGTATGATTCTGATTGTATGATTGTGATTGCATGATTGCGATTGTATGATTGTGATTGCATGATTTTGAATGTATGATTGCGATTGTATGATTGTGGTTGTATGATTGTGATTGTATGATTGTGATCGTATGATTGTGATTGTATGATTGTGATAGTATGATTGTGATTGTATGATTGTGATTGTATGATTGTGATTGTATGATTGTGATTCTATGATTGTATTTGGGAGATTGTATTTGGGAGATTGTATTTGGGGGATTGTAATTGTATGATTGCGATTGTATGATTGTGATTGTATGATTGCGATTGTATGATTGTGATTGTATGATTGTGATGTATGATTGTAATTGTATGATTATGATTGTATGATTGTGATTGTATGATTGTGATTGTATGATTGTATCTGGGAGATTGTATTTGGGAGATTGTAATTGGGAGATTGTAATTGTATGATTGCGATTGTATGATTGTGATTGTATGATTGCGATTGTATGATTGTGATTGTGTGATTGTGATGTATGATTGTAATTGTATGATTATGATTGTATGATTGTGATTGTATGATTGTGATGGTATGATTGTGATTGTATGATTGCGATCGTATGATTGTGATTGCCTGATTATGATTGTATGATTGTGATTGTATTATTGCGATTGTATGATTGTGATTGTATGATTATGATTGTATTTTTGTGATTGTATGATTGTGATTGTACGATTGTGATTGTATGATTGTGATTGTATGATTGTGATTGTATGATTGTGATTGTATGATTGTGATTGTATGATTGTGATTGTATGATTGTGATTGTATGATTGTGATTGTATGATTGTGATTGTCTGATTGTGGTTGTGCGATTGTGATTGTACGATTGTGATTGTACGATTGTGATTGTATGATTGTGATTGCATGATTATGATTGTATGATTGTGATTGTATGATTGTGATTGCATGATTTTGAATGTATGATTGTGATTGTATGATTGTGATTGTATGATTGTGATTGTTTGATTGTGATTGTATGATTGTGATAGTATGATTGTGATTGTATGATTGTGATTGTATGATTGTGATTGTATGATTATGATTGTATGATTGTGATTGTATGATTGTTGTGACGTGGTATTTTATACCCGTCACAAGGAGCCTCCCCGGGAGACCGGACGGGTCATAGGTCGCAGTCAAATACCGTCTAGAGAGAGAACGAAGCGCGTATACTATCGTAAGAACAAATTCTGTCGCTATACTATTTCATATGTACCGCCGGAGAATGACGTCACGGTCAACGAAGGAGCGACGTACGTCGAGGGAAAACGCCGCTGCTCTGCCGCTACCCCGCTCGGACCCTCCGATAGACGAAGAGAGGCAGCGGAGTAAGAGGAGAGAACCCAGCGAGCTACCGACGTACGCCGAAGGAAAGTGCCGATTCCCTGCCGCTTCCCCGCTCCGGCCCTACGACAGAAGAAGAGAGGCTGCGGAGACGGAAGAAGCCCTGCCGAAGAAGACTTCGATAGAATTCGGAAACTCCGGCAGAGGGTGGGGGTAGGCTACGAGGTGTCCTAATACCGGCGCAAGGGCTCGCGGATTCTTATTCTGTATTCGGCATTTGCCTCAGTTTGTTTCAAAGAAAAATCAGTATTATCGTTCCGTGAGGAAAAGTATCGAATCCCGATTCCGCTGCGACCTGTGCCTGGACACCTTGGTAAGCCCCCTCAATTACCGCCATATCGTTGTAAAGAGCGCGAAATCGAGATCGTCATATCGTGGGTTGTAGATCACCTGGCTTGCCATTCACGGGCAGGTTCTGCAAAGTGTGACCGGAGTGGCTTTGTATCGTAGGGAAATTAGCTTAAGTTAGAAGGGTAAAGAAACCCGGGGGCCCCTGTCCGGGACGGTCGCGGATCCCGACGTCCGGACTTTTTCGTGTCGTCGAGAGATCGCTTCTCGATCTCTCGAATCGCCACTCGGCCGGATCACCGAACCTGTATCGGGGAATGGTACAGCGTAAGCTACAATTAAAGTATCGTCTCGAGTAGGCCTTTGACAATATTGTACCCTCCCACGTCTCGATTTCGCGAACTCTTGGTACGGGAGTAGAACGTAAGTGCATGGTGTCGTACCGGACATTTCGTGTTTGTCGCGTAACTTCTCGCTTTCTCTCTCTAGACGGTCGCCGATACAGAATCGTTCCGCGTGTAGAATTAAATCGCGTCTCGTATAAAACTAAGTGCGTTAGATTCCGTTGCGTTTAGTATAATTGCGTTACGTCGCGTCTCGTCGCGTCCCGTCGCGTCTCGTCGCGTCTCGTCGCGCTTCGCCGCGTTGCGTTCCGTTAGAATAATTGCGTCGCGTTTGGTTAAGTATTTGCGTTGCGTTTCCGTTAAATTAGTTGCGTCGCGTACCGTTCCGGGAATCGAGGAAATATCAAAGATTGTATTCCGCTTAGGAACTTGCATATTTCGCTTCCGTGGTTAAAATCTCGCGGAGCTCGTGTCTCGGCCTTCCGCCGAGAACGTTACGGTTAAATCAAATTCCGATACTGGATCACACTGTACGCCTAGGTTACTTAGATATTAAATAAAACACCGCTGTTAACAAATACCGCTAACTTGAGGTTTCTCGCGAATTATCCCGAATCACGTACTCTCGTCCGCCTCCGCGTCTAGCTCCTTTACCCTTAAAGAATCCCGCCACTCTACCATCGCGTTCGGATACTGAGCTACCGAGCCGTTCCGCCGCCGATTCGAATCTTCCGCGCTTTTCCGAGAGCGACATACACGATTTTCCCATCTTCCCGCTATAGAGTCTCGTTTCGCGTCTAAGTTCTTTATCGCGACGCTGAGAAGCGTCTGGCGCCCAATTATCAAATAAAATAAAGCGATATCGAACGGGTTCGGATCGGGCGCCGAAGTGCTACGCGCTCGCGAATCCGCGGAGGCGCCGCGGCGGTCATCGTCGCGGGCACGGTCAAGAGGGGCCGATCGAGAATTCGCGAGCGAAGCGGGGTCGCGGGCCGTTACCGAGCTAGCCGCGAAATACCGTGTAGCATTGTATTTGGGTGATTGTATTTGGGAGATTGTATTTGGGAGATTGTAATTGTATGATTGCGATTGTATGATTGTGATTGTATGATTGCGATTGTATGAATGCGATTGTATGATTGTGATTGTATGATTGTGATTGTATGATTGTGATTGTATGATTGTGATTGTATGATTGTGATTGTATGATTGTGATTGTATGATTGTGAAAGTATGATTGTGATTGTATGATTGTGATTGTATGATTGTGATTGTATGATTGTGATTGTATGATTGTGATTGTATGATTGTGATTGTATGATTGTGATTGTATGATTGTGATTGTATGATTGTGATTGTATGATTGTGATTGTATGATTGTGATTGTATGAATGTATTTGGGATATTGTAATTGTATGATTGCGATTGTATGATTGTGATTGTATGATTGTGATTGTATGATTGTGATTGTATGAGTGTGATTGTGTGATTGTGGTTGTGCGATTGAGATTGTATGATTATGATTGTATTTTTGTGATTGTATGATTGTGATTGTATGATTGTGATTGTATGATTGTGATTGTATGATTGTGATTGTATGATTGTGATTGTCTGATTGTGGTTGTGCGATTGTGATTGTACGATTGTGATTGTACGATTGTGATTGTATGATTGTGATTGCATGATTATGATTGTATGATTGTGATTGCATGATTGTGATTGTATGATTGTGATTGCATGATTTTGAATATATGATTGTGATTGTATGATTGTGATTGTATGATTGTGATTGTATGATTGTGATTGTATGATTGTGATAGTATGATTGTGATTGTATGATTGTGATTGTATGATTGTGATTGTATGATTGTATTTGGGAGATTGTAATTGTAGGATTGCGATTGTATGATTGTGATTGTATGATTGCGATTGTATGAATGCGATTGTATGATTGTGATTGTATGATTGTGATTGTATGATTGTGATTGTATGATTGTGATTGTATGATTGTGATAGTATGATTGTGAAAGTATGATTGTGATTGTATGATTGTGATTGTATGATTGTGATGTATGATTGTAATTGTATGATTATGATTGTATGATTGTGATTATATGATTGTTATTGTATGACTGTGATTGTATGATTGTGATTGTATGATTGTGATAGTATGATTGTGAAAGTATGATTGTGATTGTATGATTGTGATTGTATGATTGTGATTGTATGATTGTGATTGTATGATTGTGATTGTCTGATTGTGGTTGTGCGATTGTGATTGTACGATTGTGATTGTACGATTGTGATAGTATGATTGTGATTGTATGATTGTGATTGTATGATTGTGATTGTATGATTGTGATTGTTTGATTGTATTTGGGAGATTGTATTTGGGAGATTGTAATTGTATGATTGCGATTGTATGATTGTGATTGTATGATTGCGATTGTATGATTGTGATTGCATGATTGTGATGTATGACTGTAATTGTATGATTATGATTGTATGATTGTGATTGTATGATTGAGATTGTATGATTGTGATTGTATGCTTGCGATTGTATGATTGTGATTGTATGATTGTGATTGTATGATTGTGATTGTATGATTGTATTTGGGATATTGTAATTGTATGATTGCGATTGTATGATTGTGATTGTATGATTGTGATTGTATGATTGTGATAGTATGATTGTGAAAGTATGATTGTGATTGTATGATTGTGATTGTATGATTGTGATGTATGATTGTAATTGTATGATTATGATTGTATGATTGTGATTGTATGATTGTGATTGTATGATTGAGATTGTATGATTGTGATTGTATGCTTGCGATTATACGATTGTGATTGTATGATTGTGATTCTTTGATTGTGATTGCATGATTGTGATTGTATGATTGTGATTGTATGATTGTGATTATATGATTGTGATTGTATGATTGTGATTGTATGATTGTGATAGTATGATTGTGATTATATGATTGTTATTGTATGACTGTGATTGTATGATTGTGATTGTATGATTGTGATAGTATGATTGTGATTGTATGATTGTGATTGTATGATTGTAATTGTATAATTATGATTGTATGATTGTGATTGTATGATTGTATTTGGGTGATTGTATTTGGGAGATTGTATTTGGGAGATTGTAATTGTATGATTGCGATTGTATGATTGTGATTGTATGATTGCGATTGTATGAATGCGATTGTATGATTGTGATTGTATGATTGTGATTGTATGATTGTGATTGTATGATTGTGATTGTATGATTGTGATTGTATGATTGTATTTGGGAGATTGTATTTGGGATATTGTAATTGTATGATTGCGATTGTATGATTGTGATTGTATGATTGTGATTGTATGATTGTGATTGTATGATTGTGATTGTATGATTGTGATTGTATGATTGTGATTGTATGATTGTGATTGTATGATTGTGATTGTATGATTGTGAATGTACGATTGTGATTGTATGATTGTGATTGTATGATTGTGATAGTATGATTGTGATTGTATGATTGTGATTGTATGATTGTGATTGTATGAATGCGCTTGTATGATTGTGATTGTATGATTGTGATTGCATGATTATGATTGTATGATTGTGATTGCATGATTGTGATTGTACGATTGTGATTGCATGATTTTGAATGTATGATTGTGATTGTATGATTGTGATTGTATGATTGTGATTGTATGATTGTGATTGTATGATTGTGATTGTATGATTGTGATTGTATGATTGTGATAGTATGATTGTGATTGTATGATTGTGATTGTATGATTGTGATTGTATGATTGTGATTGTATGATTGTGATGTATGATTGTAATTGTATGATTATGATTGTATGATTGTGATTGTATGATTGTGATTGTATGATTGTGATTGTATGATTGTATTTGGGAGATTGTAGTTGGGAGATTGTATTTGGGAGATTGTATTTGGGAGATTGTAATTGTATGATTGCGATTGTATGATTGTGATTGTATGATTGCGATTGTATGATTGTGATGTATGATTGTAATTGTATGATTATGATTGTATGATTGTGATTGTATGATTGTGATTGTACGATTGTATCTGGGAGATTGTATTTGGGAGATTGTATTTGGGAGATTGTAATTGTATGATTGCGATTGTATGATTGTGATTGTATGATTGCGATTGTATGAATGCGATTGTATGATTGTGATTGTATGATTGTGATTGTATGATTGTGATTGTATGATTGTGATTGTATGATTGTGATTGTATGATTGTAGTTGGGTGATTGTATTTGGGATATTGTAATTGTATGATTGCGATTGTATGATTGTGATTGTATGTTTGTGATGTATGATTGTAATTGTATGATTATGATTGTATGATTGTGATTGTATGATTGAGATTGTATGATTGTGATTGCGTGATTGTGATTGTATGATTGTGATTGTATGATTGTGATTGTATGATTGTGATTGTATGATTGTGATTGTATGATTGTGATTGTATGATTGTGATAGTATGATTTTGATTGTATGATTGTGATTGTATGATTGTGATTGTATGATTGTGATTGTATGATTGTGATTGTATGATTGTGATTGTATGATTGTATTTGGGAGATTGTATTTGGGAGATTGTATTTGGGAGATTGTAATTGTATGATTGCGATTGTATGATTGTGATTGTATGATTGCGATTGTATGATTATGATTGTATGATTGTGATGTATGATTGTAATTGTATGATTATGATTGTATGATTGTGATTGTATGATTGTGATTGTATGATTGTATCTGGGAGATTGTATTTGGGAGATTGTAATTGTATGATTGCGATTGTATGATTGTGATTGTATGATTGCGATTGTATGATTGTGATTGTATGATCGTGATGTATGATTGTAATTGTATGATTATGATTGTATGATTGTGATTGTATGATTGTGATGGTATGATTGTGATTGTATGATTGCGATCGTATGATTGTGATTGCATGATTATGATTGTATGATTGTGATTGTATGATTGCGATTGTATGACTGTGATTGTATGATTATGATTGTATTTTTGTGATTGTATGATTGTGATTGTGTGATTGTGATGGTATGATTGTGATTGTATGATTGTGATTGTATGATTGTGATTGTATGATTGTGATTGTCTGATTGTGGTTGTGCGATTGTGATTGTACGATTGTGATTGTACGATTGTGATTGTATGATTGTGATTGCATGATTATGATTGTGTGATTGTGATTGTATGATTGTGATTGTATGATTGTGATTGTATGATTGTGATTGTATGATTGTGATTGTATGATTGTGATTGTATTTTTGTGATTGTATGATTGTGATTGTATGATTGTGATTGTATGATTGTGATTGTATGATTGTATTTGGGTGATTGTATTTGGGAGATTGTATTTGGGAGATTGTAATTGTATGATTGCGATTGTATGATTGTGATTGTATGATTGCGATTGTATGAATGCGATTGTATGATTGTGATTGTATGATTGTGATTGTATGATTGTGATTGTATGATTGTGATTGTATTTTTGTGATTGTATGATTGTGATTGTATGATTGTGATTGTATGATTGTGATTGTATGATTGTGATTGTCTGATTGTGGTTGTGCGATTGTGATTGTACGATTGTGATTGTACGATTGCGATTGTATGATTGTATTTGGGTGATTGTATTTGGGAGATTGTATTTGGGAGATTGTAATTGTATGATTGCGATTGTATGATTGTGATTGTATGATTGCGATTGTATGAATGCGCTTGTATGATTGTGATTGTATGATTGTGATTGTATGATTGTGATTGTATGATTGTGATTGTATTTTTGTGATTGTATGATTGTGATTGTATGATTGTGATTGTATGATTGTGATTGTATGATTGTGATTGTCTGATTGTGGTTGTGCGATTGTGATTGTACGATTGTGATTGTACGATTGTGATTGTATGATTGTGATTGCATGATTATGATTGTATGATTGTGATTGCATGATTGTGATTGTATGATTGTGATTGCATGATTTTGAATGTATGATTGTGATTGTATGATTGTGATTGTATGATTGTGATTGTATGATTGTGATTGTATGATTGTGATTGTATGATTGTGATTGTATGATTGTGATAGTATGATTGTGATTGTATGATTGTGATTGTATGATTGTAATTGTATAATTATGATTGTATGATTGTGATTGTATGATTGTATTTGGGTGATTGTATTTGGGAGATTGTATTTGGGAGATTGTAATTGTATGATTGCGATTGTATGATTGTGATTGTATGATTGCGATTGTATGAATGCGATTGTATGATTGTGATTGTATGATTGTGATTGTATGATTGTGATTGTATGATTGTGATTGTATGATTGTGATTGTATGATTGTATTTGGGAGATTGTATTTGGGAGATTGTATTTGGGGGATTGTAATTGTATGATTGCGATTGTATGATTGTGATTGTATGATTGCGATTGTATGATTGTGATTGTATGATTGTGATGTATGATTGTAATTGTATGATTATGATTGTATGATTGTGATTGTATGATTGTGATTGTATGATTGTATCTGGGAGATTGTATTTGGGAGACTGTATTTGGGAGATTGTAATTGTATGATTGCGATTGTATGATTGTGATTGTATGATTGCGATTGTATGATTGTGATTGTATGATTGTGATGTATGATTGTAATTGTATGATTATGATTGTATGATTGTGATTGTATGATTGTGATGGTATGATTGTGATTGTATGATTGCGATCGTATGATTGTGATTGCCTGATTATGATTGTATGATTGTGATTGTATTATTGCGATTGTATGATTGTGATTGTATGATTATGATTGTATTTTTGTGATTGTATGATTGTGATTGTACGATTGTGATTGTATGATTGTGATTGTATGATTGTGATTGTATGATTGTGATTGTATGATTGTGATTGTATGATTGTGATTGTATGATTGTGATTGTATGATTGTGATTGTATGATTGTGATTGTCTGATTGTGGTTGTGCGATTGTGATTGTACGATTGTGATTGTACGATTGTGATTGTACGATTGTGATTGCATGATTATGATTGTATGATTGTGATTGTATGATTGTGATTGCATGATTTTGAATGTATGATTGTGATTGTATGATTGTGATTGTATGATTGTGATTGTTTGATTGTGATTGTATGATTGTGATAGTATGATTGTGATTGTATGATTGTGATTGTATGATTGTGATTGTATGATTATGATTGTATGATTGTGATTGTATGATTGTATTTGGGTGATTGTATTTGGGAGATTGTATTTGGGAGATTGTAATTGTATGATTGCGATTGTATGATTGTGATTGTATGATTGCGATTGTATGAATGCGATTGTATGATTGTGATTGTATGATTGTGATTGTATGATTGTGATTGTATGATTGTGATTGTATGATTGTGATTGTATGATTGTGATTGTATGATTGTGAAAGTATGATTGTGATTGTATGATTGTGATTGTATGATTGTGATTGTATGATTGTGATTGTATGATTGTGATTGTATGATTGTGATTGTATGATTGTGATTGTATGATTGTGATTGTATGATTGTGATTGTATGATTGTGATTGTATGATTGTGATTGTATGATTGTGATTGTATGATTGTGATTGTATGAATGTATTTGGGATATTGTAATTGTATGATTGCGATTGTATGATTGTGATTGTATGATTGTGATTGTATGATTGTGATTGTATGAGTGTGATTGTGTGATTGTGGTTGTGCGATTGAGATTGTATGATTATGATTGTATTTTTGTGATTGTATGATTGTGATTGTATGATTGTGATTGTATGATTGTGATTGTATGATTGTGATTGTCTGATTGTGGTTGTGCGATTGTGATTGTACGATTGTGATTGTACGATTGTGATTGTATGATTGTGATTGCATGATTATGATTGTATGATTGTGATTGCATGATTGTGATTGTATGATTGTGATTGCATGATTTTGAATATATGATTGTGATTGTATGATTGTGATTGTATGATTGTGATTGTATGATTGTGATTGTATGATTGTGATAGTATGATTGTGATTGTATGATTGTGATTGTATGATTGTGATTGTATGATTGTATTTGGGAGATTGTAATTGTATGATTGCGATTGTATGATTGTGATTGTATGATTGCGATTGTATGAATGCGATTGTATGATTGTGATTGTATGATTGTGATTGTATGATTGTGATTGTATGATTGTGATTGTATGATTGTGATAGTATGATTGTGAAAGTATGATTGTGATTGTATGATTGTGATTGTATGATTGTGATGTATGATTGTAATTGTATGATTATGATTGTATGATTGTGATTATATGATTGTTATTGTATGACTGTGATTGTATGATTGTGATTGTATGATTGTGATAGTATGATTGTGAAAGTATGATTGTGATTGTATGATTGTGATTGTATGATTGTGATTGTATGATTGTGATTGTATGATTGTGATTGTCTGATTGTGGTTGTGCGATTGTGATTGTACGATTGTGATTGTACGATTGTGATAGTATGATTGTGATTGTATGATTGTGATTGTATGATTGTGATTGTTTGAT
The DNA here is from genome assembly GCF_050947335.1 of Megachile rotundata. Lineage (NCBI taxonomy): Eukaryota > Metazoa > Arthropoda > Insecta > Hymenoptera > Megachilidae > Megachile > Megachile rotundata. Next base: position 18,817 of record NW_027473400.1, read on the forward strand.
TGTATTTGGGAGATTGTATTTGGGAGATTGTAATTGTATGATTGCGATTGTATGATTGTGATTGTATGATTGCGATTGTATGATTGTGATTGCATGATTGTGATGTATGACTGTAATTGTATGATTATGATTGTATGATTGTGATTGTATGATTGAGATTGTATGATTGTGATTGTATGCTTGCGATTGTATGATTGTGATTGTATGATTGTGATTGTATGATTGTGATTGTATGATTGTATTTGGGATATTGTAATTGTATGATTGCGATTGTATGATTGTGATTGTATGATTGTGATTGTATGATTGTGATAGTATGATTGTGAAAGTATGATTGTGATTGTATGATTGTGATTGTATGATTGTGATGTATGATTGTAATTGTATGATTATGATTGTATGATTGTGATTGTATGATTGTGATTGTATGATTGAGATTGTATGATTGTGATTGTATGCTTGCGATTATATGATTGTGATTGTATGATTGTGATTCTTTGATTGTGATTGCATGATTGTGATTGTATGATTGTGATTGTATGATTGTGATTATATGATTGTGATTGTATGATTGTGATTGTATGATTGTGATAGTATGATTGTGATTATATGATTGTTATTGTATGACTGTGATTGTATGATTGTGATTGTATGATTGTGATAGTATGATTGTGAAAGTATGATTGTGATTGTATGATTGTGATTGTATGATTGTGATTGTATGATTGTGATTGTATGATTGTGATTGTCTGATTGTGGTTGCGCGATTGTGATTGTACGATTGTGATTGTACGATTGTGATAGTGTGATTGTGATTGTATGATTGTAATTGTATGATTGTGATTGTATGATTGTGATTGTTTGATTGTATTTGGGAGATTGTATTTGGGAGATTGTAATTGTATGATTGCGATTGTATGATTGTGATTGTATGATTGCGATTGTATGATTGTGATTGCATGATTGTGATGTATGACTGTAATTGTATGATTATGATTGTATGATTGTGATTGTATGATTGAGATTGTATGATTGTGAGTGTATGCTTGCGATTGTATGATTGTGATTGTATGATTGTGATTGTATGATTGTGATTGTATGACTGTGATTGTATGATTGTGATTGTATGATTATGATTGTATGATTGTGATTGTATGATTGTGATTGTATGATTGTGATTGTATGATTGTGATAGTATGATTGTGATTGTATGATTGTGATTGTATGATTGTGATTGCATGATTGCGATTGTATGATTGTGATTGCATGATTTTGAATGTATGATTGCGATTGTATGATTGTGGTTGTATGATTGTGATTGTATGATTGTGATCGTATGATTGTGATTGTATGATTGTGATAGTATGATTGTGATTGTATGATTGTGATTGTATGATTGTGATTGTATGATTGTGATTGTATGATTGTATTTGGGAGATTGTATTTGGGAGATTGTATTTGGGAGATTGTAATTGTATGATTGCGATTGTATGATTGTGATTGTATGATTGCGATTGTATGATTGTGATTGTATGATTGTGATGTATGATTGTAATTGTATGATTATGATTGTATGATTGTGATTGTATGATTGTGATTGTATGATTGTGATTGTATGATTGTATCTGGGAGATTGTATTTGGGAGATTGTATTTGGGAGATTGTTATTGTATGATTGCGATTGTATGATTGTGATTGTATGATTGCGATTGTATGATTGTGATTGTATGATTGTGATGTATGATTGTAATTGTATGATTATGATTGTATGATTGTGATTGTATGATTGTGATGGTATGATTGTGATTGTATGATTGCGATCGTATGATTGTGATTGCATGATTATGATTGTATGATTGTGATTGTATTATTGCGATTGTATGATTGTGATTGTATGATTATGATTGTATTTTTGTGATTGTATGATTGTGATTGTACGATTGTGATTGTATGATTGTGATTGTATGATTGTGATGTATGATTGTAATTGTATGATTATGATTGTATGATTGTGATTGTATGATTGTGATTGTATGATTGTGATTGTATGATTGTATCTGGGAGATTGTATTTGGGAGATTGTATTTGGGAGATTGTAATTGTATGATTGCGATTGTATGATTGTGATTGTATGATTGCGATTGTATGATTGTGATTGTATGATTGTGATGTATGATCGTAATTGTATGATTATGATTGTATGATTGTGATTGTATGATTGTGATGGTATGATTGTGATTGTATGATTGCGATCGTATGATTGTGATTGCATGATTATGATTGTATGATTGTGATTGTATTATTGCGATTGTATGATTGTGATTGTATGATTATGATTGTATTTTTGTGATTGTATGATTGTGATTGTACGATTGTGATTGTATGATTGTGATTGTATGATTGTGATTGTATGATTGTGATTGTATGATTGTGATTGTATGATTGTGATTGTATGATTGTGATTGTATGATTGTGATTGTATGATTGTGATTGTCTGATTGTGGTTGTGCGATTGTGATTGTACGATTGTGATTGTACGATTGTGATTGTATGATTGTGATTGCATGATTATGATTGTATGATTGTGATTGCATGATTGTGATTGTATGATTGTGATTGCATGATTTTGAATGTATGATTGTGATTGTATGATTGTGATTGTATGATTGTGATTGTATGATTGTGATTGTTTGATTGTGATTGTATGATTGTGATAGTATGATTGTGATTGTATGATTGTGATTGTATGATTGTGATTGTATGATTATGATTGTATGATTGTGATTGTATGATTGTATTTGGGTGATTGTATTTGGGAGATTGTATTTGGGAGATTGTAATTGTATGATTGCGATTGTATGATTGTGATTGTATGATTGCGATTGTATGAATGCGATTGTATGATTGTGATTGTATGATTGTGATTGTATGATTGTGATTGTATGATTGTGATTGTATGATTGTGATTGTATGATTGTATTTGGGAGATTGTATTTGGGATATTGTAATTGTATGATTGCGATTGTATGATTGTGATTGTATGATTGAGATTGTATGATTGTGATTGTATGATTGTGATTGTATGATTGTGATAGTATGATTGCGATTGTATGATTGTGATTGTATGATTGTGATTGTATGATTGTGATTGTATGATTGTGATAGTATGATTGTGATTGTATGATTGTGATTGTATGATTGTGATTGTATGATTATGATTGTATGATTGTGATTGTATGATTGTATTTGGGTGATTGTATTTGGGAGATTGTATTTGGGAGATTGTAATTGTATGATTGCGATTGTATGATTGTGATTGTATGGTTGCGATTGTATGATTGTGATTGTATGATTATGATTGTATTTTTGTGATTGTATGATTGTGATTGTATGATTGTGATTGTATGATTGTGATTGTTTGATTGTATTTGGGAGATTGTAATTGTATGATTGCGATTGTATGATTGTGATTGTATGATTGCGATTGTATGATTGTGATTGCATGATTGTGATGTATGACTGTAATTGTATGATTATGATTGTATGATTGTGATTGTATGATTGAGATTGTATGATTGTGAGTGTATGCTTGCGATTGTATGATTGTGATTGTATGATTGTGATTGTATGATTGTGATTGTATGATTGTGATTGTATGATTGTGATTGTATGATTGTGATTGTATGATTGTATTTGGGAGCTTGTATTTGGGAGATTGTATTTGGGAGATTGTAATTGTATGATTGCGATTGTATGATTGTGATTGTATGATTGCGATTGTATGATTGTGATTGTATGATTGTGATTGTATGATTGTGATGTATGATTGTAATTGTATGATTATGATTGTATGATTGTGATTGTATGATTGTGATGGTATGATTGTGATTGTATGATTGCGATCGTATGATTGTGATTGCATGATTATGATTGTATGATTGTGATTGTATGATTGCTATTGTATGATTGTGATTGTATGATTATGATTGTATTTTTGTGATTGTATGATTGTGATTGTAGGATTGTGATTGTATGATTGTGATTGTATGATTGTGATTGTATGATTGTGATTGTATGATTGTGATTGTATGATTGTGATTGTATGATTGTGATTGTATGATTGTGATTGTCTGATTGTGGTTGTGCGATTGTGATTGTACGATTGTGATTGTACGATTGTGATTGTATGATTGTGATTGCATGATTATGATTGTATGATTGTGATTGCATGATTGTGATTGTATGATTGTGATTGCATGATTTTGAATGTATGATTGTGATTGTATGATTGTGATTGTGTAATTGTGATTGTATGATTGTGATTGTATGATTGTGATTGTATGATTGTGATAGTATGATTGTGAGTGTATGATTGTGATTGTATGATTGTGATTGTATGATTATGATTGTATGATTGTGATTGTATGATTGTATTTGGGTGACTGTATTTGGGAGATCGTATTTGGGAGATTGTAATTGTATGATTGCGATTGTATGATTATGATTGTATGATTGCGATTGTATGAATGCGATTGTATGATTGTGATTGTATGATTGTGATTGCATGATTGTGATTGTATGATTGTGATTGCATGATTTTGAATGTATGATTGCGATTGTATGATTGTGGTTGTATGATTGTGATTGTATGATTGTGATCGTATGATTGTGATTATATGATTGTGATAGTATGATTGTGATTGTATGATTGTGATTGTATGATTGTGATTGTATGATTGTGATTGTATGATTGTATTTGGCAGATTGTATTTGGGAGATTGTATTTGGGAGATTGTAATTGTATGATTGCGATTGTATGATTGTGATTGTATGATTGCGATTGTATGATTGTGATTGTATGATTGTGATGTATGATTGTAATTGTATGATTATGATTGTATGATTGTGATTGTATGATTGTGATTGTATGATTGTATCTGGGAGATTGTATTTGGGAGATTGTATTTGGGAGATTGTAATTGTATGATTGCGATTGTATGATTGTGATTGTATGATTGCGATTGTATGATTGTGATTGTATGATTGTGATGTATGATTGTAATTGTATGATTATGATTGTATGATTGTGATTGTATGATTGTGATGGTATGATTGTGATTGTATGATTGCGATCGTATGATTGTGATTGCATGATTATGATTGTATGATTGTGATTGTATGATTGCGATTGTATGATTGTGATTGTATGATTATGATTGTATTTTTGTGATTGTATGATTGTGATTGTACGATTGTGATTGTATGATTGTGATTGTATGATTGTGATTGTATGATTGTGATTGTATGATTGTGATTGTATGATTGTGATTGTATGATTGTGATTGTATGATTGTGATTGTATGATTGTGATTGTATGATTGTGATTGTATGATTGTGATTGTCTGATTGTGGTTGTGCGATTGTGATTGTACGATTTTGATTGTACGATTGTGATTGTATGATTGTGATTGCATGATTATGATTGTATGATTGTGATTGCATGATTGTGATTGTATGATTGTGATTGCATGATTTTGAATGTATGATTGTGATTGTATGATTGTGATTGTATGATTGTGATTGTATGATTGTGATTGTATGATTGTGATTGTATGATTGTGATAGTATGATTGTGATTGTATGATTGCGATTGTATGATTGTGATTGTATGATTGTGATGTATGATTGTAATTGTATGATTATGATTGTATGATTGTGATTGTATGATTGTGATTGTATGATTGTGATTGTATGATTGTGATTGTATGATTGTATTTGGGAGATTGTATTTGGGAGATTGTAATTGTATGATTGCGATTGTATAATTGTGATTGTATGATTGCGATTGTATGATTGTGATTGTATGATTGTGATGTATGATTGTAATTGTATGATTATGATTGTATGATTGTGATTGTATGATTGTGATGGTATGATTGTGATTGTATGATTGCCATCGTATGATTGTGATTGCATGATTATGATTGTATGATTGTGATTGTATGATTGCTATTGTATGATTGTGATTGTATGATTATGATTGTATTTTTGTGATTGTATGATTGTGATTGTACGATTGTGATTGTATGATTGTGATTGTATGATTGTGATTGTATGATTGTGATTGTATGATTGTGATTGTATGATTGTGATTGTATGATTGTGATTGTATGATTGTGATTGTATGATTGTGATTGTCTGATTGTGGTTGTGCGATTGTGATTGTACGATTGTGATTGTACGATTGTGATTGTATGATTGTGATTGCATGATTATGATTGTATGATTGTGATTGCATGATTGTGATTGTATGATTGTGATTGCATGATTTTGAATGTATGATTGTGATTGTATGATTGTGATTGTATAATTGTGATTGTATGATTGTGATTGTATGATTGTGATTGTATGATTGTGATAGTATGATTGTGAGTGTATGATTGTGATTGTATGATTGTGATTGTATGATTATGATTGTATGATTGTGATTGTATGATTGTATTTGGGTGATTGTATTTGGGAGATCGTATTTGGGAGATTGTAATTGTATGATTGCGATTGTATGATTATGATTGTATGATTGCGATTGTATGAATGCGATTGTATGATTGTGATTGTATGATTGTGATTGTATGATTGTGATTGTATGATTGTGATAGTATGATTGCTATTGTATGATTGTGATTGTATGATTATGATTGTATTTTTGTGATTGTATGATTGTGATTGTACGATTGTGATTGTATGATTGTGATTGTATGATTGCGATTGTATGATTGTGATTGTATGATTGTGATGTATGATTGTAATTGTATGATTATGATTGTATGATTGTGATTGTATGATTGTGATTGTATGATTGTATCTGGGAGATTGTATTTGGGAGATTGTATTTGGGAGATTGTAATTGTATGATTGCGATTGTATGATTGTGATTGTATGATTGCGATTGTATGATTGTGATTGTATGATTGTGATGTATGATTGTAATTGTATGATTATGATTGTATGATTGTGATTGTATGATTGTGATGGTATGATTGTGATTGTATGATTGCGATCGTATGATTGTGATTGCATGATTATGATTGTATGATTGTGATTGTATGATTGCGATTGTATGATTGTGATTGTATGATTATGATTGTATTTTTGTGATTGTATGATTGTGATTGTACGATTGTGATTGTATGATTGTGATTGTATGATTGTGATTGTATGATTGTGATTGTATGATTGTGATTGTATGATTGTGATTGTATGATTGTGATTGTATGATTGTGATTGTATGATTGTGATTGTATGATTGTGATTGTATGATTGTGATTGTCTGATTGTGGTTGTGCGATTGTGATTGTACGATTTTGATTGTACGATTGTGATTGTATGATTGTGATTGCATGATTATGATTGTATGATTGTGATTGCATGATTGTGATTGTATGATTGTGATTGCATGATTTTGAATGTATGATTGTGATTGTATGATTGTGATTGTATGATTGTGATTGTATGATTGTGATTGTATGATTGTGATTGTATGATTGTGATAGTATGATTGTGATTGTATGATTGCGATTGTATGATTGTGATTGTATGATTGTGATGTATGATTGTAATTGTATGATTATGATTGTATGATTGTGATTGTATGATTGTGATTGTATGATTGTGATTGTATGATTGTGATTGTATGATTGTATTTGGGAGATTGTATTTGGGAGATTGTAATTGTATGATTGCGATTGTATAATTGTGATTGTATGATTGCGATTGTATGATTGTGATTGTATGATTGTGATGTATGATTGTAATTGTATGATTATGATTGTATGATTGTGATTGTATGATTGTGATGGTATGATTGTGATTGTATGATTGCCATCGTATGATTGTGATTGCATGATTATGATTGTATGATTGTGATTGTATGATTGCTATTGTATGATTGTGATTGTATGATTATGATTGTATTTTTGTGATTGTATGATTGTGATTGTACGATTGTGATTGTATGATTGTGATTGTATGATTGTGATTGTATGATTGTGATTGTATGATTGTGATTGTATGATTGTGATTGTATGATTGTGATTGTATGATTGTGATTGTATGATTGTGATTGTCTGATTGTGGTTGTGCGATTGTGATTGTACGATTGTGATTGTACGATTGTGATTGTATGATTGTGATTGCATGATTATGATTGTATGATTGTGATTGCATGATTGTGATTGTATGATTGTGATTGCATGATTTTGAATGTATGATTGTGATTGTATGATTGTGATTGTATAATTGTGATTGTATGATTGTGATTGTATGATTGTGATTGTATGATTGTGATAGTATGATTGTGAGTGTATGATTGTGATTGTATGATTGTGATTGTATGATTATGATTGTATGATTGTGATTGTATGATTGTATTTGGGTGATTGTATTTGGGAGATCGTATTTGGGAGATTGTAATTGTATGATTGCGATTGTATGATTATGATTGTATGATTGCGATTGTATGAATGCGATTGTATGATTGTGATTGTATGATTGTGATTGCATGATTGTGATTGTATGATTGTGATTGCATGATTTTGAATGTATGATTGCGATTGTATGATTGTGGTTGTATGATTGTGATTGTATGATTGTGATCGTATGATTGTGATTGTATGATTGTGATAGTATGATTGTGATTGTATGATTGTGATTGTATGATTGTGATTGTATGATTGTGATTGTATGATTGTATTTGGCAGATTGTATTTGGGAGATTGTATTTGGGAGATTGTAATTGTATGATTGCGATTGTATGATTGTGATTGTATGATTGCGATTGTATGATTGTGATTGTATGATTGTGATGTATGATTGTAATTGTATGATTATGATTGTATGATTGTGATTGTATGATTGTGATTGTATGATTGTATCTGGGAGATTGTATTTGGGAGATTGTATTTGGGAGATTGTAATTGTATGATTGCGATTGTATGATTGTGATTGTATGATTGCGATTGTATGATTGTGATTGTATGATTGTGATGTATGATTGTAATTGTATGATTATGATTGTATGATTGTGATTGTATGATTGTGATGGTGTGATTGTGATTGTATGATTGCGATCGTATGATTGTGATTGCATGATTATGATTGTATGATTGTGATTGTATGATTGCGATTGTATGATTGTGATTGTATGATTATGATTGTATTTTTGTGATTGTATGATTGTGATTGTACGATTGTGATTGTATGATTGTGATTGTATGATTGTGATTGTATGATTGTGATTGTATGATTGTGATTGTATGATTGTGATTGTATGATTGTGATTGTATGATTGTGATTGTATGATTGTGATTGTATGATTGTGATTGTATGATTGTGATTGTATGATTGTGATTGTCTGATTGTGGTTGTGCGATTGTGATTGTACGATTTTGATTGTACGATTGTGATTGTATGATTGTGATTGCATGATTATGATTGTATGATTGTGATTGCATGATTGTGATTGTATGATTGTGATTGCATGATTTTGAATGTATGATTGTGATTGTATGATTGTGATTGTATGATTGTGATTGTATGATTGTGATTGTATGATTGTGATTGTATGATTGTGATAGTATGATTGTGATTGTATGATTGTGATTGTATGATTATGATTGTATGATTGTGATTGTATGATTGTATTTGGGTGATTGTATTTGGGAGATTGTATTTGGGAGATTGTAATTGTATGATTGCGATTGTATGATTGTGATTGTATGATTGCGATTGTATGAATGCGATTGTATGATTGTGATTGTATGATTGTGATTGTATGATTGTGATTGTATGATTGTGATTGTATGATTGTGATTGTATGATTGTGATTGTATGATTGTATTTGGGAGATTGTATTTGGGATATTGTAATTGTATGATTGCGATTGTATGATTGTGATTGTATGATTGAGATTTTATGATTGTGATTGTATGATTGTGATTGTATGATTGTGATAGTATGATTGCGATTGTATGATTGTGATTGTATGATTGTGATTGTATGATTGTGATTGTATGATTGTGATAGTATGATTGTGTTTGTATGATTGTGATTGTATGATTGTGATTGTATGATTATGATTGTATGATTGTGATTGTATGATTGTATTTGGGTGATTGTATTTGGGAGATTGTATTTGGGAGATTGTAATTGTATGATTGCGATTGTATGATTGTGATTGTATGATTGCGATTGTATGATTGTGATTGTATGATTATGATTGTATTTTTGTAATTGTATGATTGTGATTGTATGATTGTGATTGTATGATTGTGATTGTATGATTGTGATTGTATGATTGTGATTGTATGATTGTGATTGTATGATTGTGATTGTATGATTGTGATTGTATGATTGTGATTGTCTGATTGTGGTTGTGCGATTGTGATTGTACGATTGTGATTGTACGATTGTGATTGTATGATTGTGATTGCATGATTATGATTGTATGATTGTGATTGCATGATTGTGATTGTATGATTGTGATTGCATGATTTTGAATGTATGATTGTGATTGTATGATTGTGATTGTATGATTGTGATTGTATGATTGTGATTGTATGATTGTGATTGTATGATTGTGATAGTATGATTGTGATTGTATGATTGTGATTGTATGATTGTGATTGTATGATTATGATTGTATGATTGTGATTGTATGATTGTATTTGGGTGATTGTATTTGGGAGATTGTATTTGGGAGATTGTAATTGTATGATTGCGATTGTATGATTGTGATTGTATGATTGCGATTGTATGAATGCGATTGTATGATTGTGATTGTATGATTGTGATTGTATGATTGTGATTGTATGATTGTGATTGTATGATTGTGATTGTATGATTGTATTTGGGAGATTGTATTTGGGATATTGTAATTGTATGATTGCGATTGTATGATTGTGATTGCATGATTTTGAATGTATGATTGTGATTGTATGATTGTGATTGTATGATTGTGATTGTATGATTGTGAATGTACGATTGTGATTGTATGATGGTGATTGTATGATTGTGATAGTATGATTGTGATTGTATGATTGTGATTGTATGATTGTGATTGTATGATTGTATTTGGGAGATTGTATTTGGCAGATTGTAATTGTATGATTGCGATTGTATGATTGTGATTGTATGATTGCGAATATATGATTGTGATTGTATGATTGTGATGTATGATTGTAATTGTATGATTATGATTGTATGATTGTGATTGTATGATTGTGATTGTATGATTGTGATTGTATGATTGTGATTGTATGATTGTATTTGGGAGATTGTAGTTGGGAGATTGTATTTGGGAGATTGTATTTGGGAGATTGTAATTGTATGATTGCAATTGTATGATTGTGATTGTATGATTGCGATTGTATGATTGTGATGTATGATTGTAATTGTATGATTATGATTGTATGATTGTGATTGTATGATTGTGATGGTATGATTGTGATTGTATGATTGCGATCGTATGATTGTGATTGCATGATTATGATTGTATGATTGTGGTTGTATGATTGCGATTGTATGATTGTGATTGTATGATTATGATTGTATTTTTGTGATTGTACGATTGTGATTGTATGATTGTGATTGTATGATTGTGATTGTATGATTGTGATTGTGTGATTGTGATTGTGTGATTGTGGTTGTGCGATTGTGATTGTACGATTGTGATTGTACGATTGTGATTGTATGATTGTGATTGCATGATTATGATTGTATGATTGTGATTGCATGATTGTGATTGTATGATTGTGATTGCATGATTTTGAATGTATGACTGTGATTGTATGATTGTGATTGTATGATTGTGATTGTATGATTGTGATTGTATGATTGTGATTGTATGATTGTGATTGTATGATTGTGATTGTATGATTGTGATTGTCTGATTGTGGTTGTGCGATTGTGATTGTACGATTGTGATTGTACGATTGTGATTGTATGATTGTGATTGCATGATTATGATTGTATGATTGTGATTGCATGATTGTGATTGTATGATTGTGATTGCATGATTTTGAATGTATGATTGTGATTGTATGATTGTGATTGTATAATTGTGATTGTTTGATTGTGATTGTATGATTGTGATTGTATGATTGTGATAGTATGATTGTGAGTGTATGATTGTGATTGTATGATTGTGATTGTATGATTATGATTGTATGATTGTGATTGTATGATTGTATTTGGGTGATTGTATTTGGGAGATCGTATTTGGGAGATTGTAATTGTATGATTGCGATTGTATGATTATGATTGTATGATTGCGATTGTATGAATGCGATTGTATGATTGTGATTGTATGATTGTGATTGCATGATTGTGATTGTATGATTGTGATTGCATGATTTTGAATGTATGATTGCGATTGTATGATTGTGGTTGTATGATTGTGATTGTATGATTGTGATCGTATGATTGTGATTGTATGATTGTGATTGTATGATTATGATTGTATTTTTGTGATTGTATGATTGTGATTGTACGATTGTGATTGTATGATTGTGATTGTATGATTGTGATTGTATGATTGTGATTGTATGATTGTGATTGTATGATTGTGATTGTATGATTGTGATTGTATGATTGTGATTGTATGATTGTGATTGTATGATTGTGATTGTCTGATTGTGGTTGTGCGATTGTGATTGTACGATTTTGATTGTACGATTGTGATTGTATGATTGTGATTGCATGATTATGATTGTATGATTGTGATTGCATGATTGTGATTGTATGATTGTGATTGCATGATTTTGAATGTATGATTGTGATTGTATGATTGTGATTGTATGATTGTGATTGTATGATTGTGATTGTATGATTGTGATTGTATGATTGTGATAGTATGATTGTGATTGTATGATTGTGATTGTATGATTGTGATTGTATGATTATGATTGTATGATTGTGATTGTATGATTGTATTTGGGTGATTGTATTTGGGAGATTGTATTTGGGAGATTGTAATTGTATGATTGCGATTGTATGATTGTGATTGTATGATTGCGATTGTATGAATGCGATTGTATGATTGTGATTGTATGATTGTGATTGTATGATTGTGATTGTATGATTGTGATTGTATGATTGTGATTGTATGATTGTATTTGGGAGATTGTATTTGGGATATTGTAATTGTATGATTGCGATTGTATGATTGTGATTGTATGATTGAGATTTTATGATTGTGATTGTATGATTGTGATTGTATGATTGTGATAGTATGATTGCGATTGTATGATTGTGATTGTATGATTGTGATTGTATGATTGTGATTGTATGATTGTGATAGTATGATTGTGATTGTATGATTGTGATTGTATGATTGTGATTGTATGATTATGATTGTATGATTGTGATTGTATGATTGTATTTGGGTGATTGTATTTGGGAGATTGTATTTGGGAGATTGTAATTGTATGATTGCGATTGTATGATTGTGATTGTATGATTGCGATTGTATGATTGTGATTGTATGATTATGATTGTATTTTTGTAATTGTATGATTGTGATTGTATGATTGTGATTGTATGATTGTGATTGTATGATTGTGATTGTATGATTGTGATTGTATGATTGTGATTGTATGATTGTGATTGTATGATTGTGATTGTCTGATTGTGGTTGTGCGATTGTGATTGTACGATTGTGATTGTACGATTGTGATTGTATGATTGTGATTGCATGATTATGATTGTATGATTGTGATTGCATGATTGTGATTGTATGATTGTGATTGCATGATTTTGAATGTATGATTGTGATTGTATGATTGTGATTGTATGATTGTGATTGTATGATTGTGATTGTATGATTGTGATTGTATGATTGTGATAGTATGATTGTGATTGTATGATTGTGATTGTATGATTGTGATTGTATGATTATGATTGTATGATTGTGATTGTATGATTGTATTTGGGTGATTGTATTTGGGAGATTGTATTTGGGAGATTGTAATTGTATGATTGCGATTGTATGATTGTGATTGTATGATTGCGATTGTATGAATGCGATTGTATGATTGTGATTGTATGATTGTGATTGTATGATTGTGATTGTATGATTGTGATTGTATGATTGTGATTGTATGATTGTGATGGTATGATTGTATTTGGGAGATTGTATTTGGGATATTGTAATTGTATGATTGCGATTGTATGATTGTGATTGCATGATTTTGAATGTATGATTGTGATTGTATGATTGTGATTGTATGATTGTGATTGTATGATTGTGAATGTACGATTGTGATTGTATGATGGTGATTGTATGATTGTGATAGTATGATTGTGATTGTATGATTGTGATTGTATGATTGTGATTGTATGATTGTATTTGGGAGATTGTATTTGGCAGATTGTAATTGTATGATTGCGATTGTATGATTGTGATTGTATGATTGCGATTGTATGATTGTGATTGTATGATTGTGATGTATGATTGTAATTGTATGATTATGATTGTATGATTGTGATTGTATGATTGTGATTGTATGATTGTGATTGTATGATTGTATTTGGGAGATTGTATTTGGGAGATTGTATTTGGGAGATTGTAATTGTATGATTGCAATTGTATGATTGTGACTGTATGATTGCGATTGTATGATTGTGATGTATGATTGTAATTGTATGATTATGATTGTATGATTGTGATTGTATGATTGTGATGGTATGATTGTGATTGTATGATTGCGATCGTATGATTGTGATTGCATGATTATGATTGTATGATTGTGGTTGTATGATTGCGATTGTATGATTGTGATTGTATGATTATGATTGTATTTTTGTGATTGTACGATTGTGATTGTATGATTGTGATTGTATGATTGTGATTGTATGATTGTGATTGTGTGATTGTGATTGTGTGATTGTGGTTGTGCGATTGTGATTGTACGATTGTGATTGTACGATTGTGATTGTATGATTGTGATTGCATGATTATGATTGTATGATTGTGATTGCATGATTGTGATTGTATGATTGTGATTGCATGATTTTGAATGTATGACTGTGATTGTATGATTGTGATTGTATGATTGTGATTGTATGATTGTGATTGTATGATTGTGATAGTATGATTGTGATTGTATGATTGTGATTGTATGATTGTGATTGTATGATTGTATTTGGGAGATTGTATTTGGGAGATTGTAATTGTATGATTGCGATTGTATGATTGTGATTGTATGATTGCGATTGTATGAATGCGATTGTATGATTGTGATTGTATGATTGTGATTGTATGATTGTGATTGTATGATTGCGATTGTATGATTGTGATTGTATGATTGTATTTGGGAGATTGTATTTGGGATATTGTAATTGTATGATTGCGATTGTATGATTGTGATTGTATGATTGTGATGTATGATTGTAATTGTATGATTATGATTGTATGATTGTGATTGTATGATTGAGATTGTATGATTGTGATTGTATGCTTGCGATTGTATGAATGTGATTGTATGATTGTGATTGTATGATTGTGATTGTATGATTGTGATTGTATGATTGTGATTGTATGATTGTGATTGTATGATTGTGATTGTATGATTGTGATTGTATGATTGTGATTGTATGATTGTGATTGTATGATTGTGATTGTATGATTGTGATTGTATGATTGTGATTGTATGATTGTGATTGTATGATTGTGATTGTATGATTGTATTTGGGATATTGTAATTGTATGATTGCGATTGTATGATTGTGATTGTATGATTGTGATTGTATGATTGTGATAGTATGATTGTGAAAGTATGATTGTGATTGTATGATTGTGATTGTATGATTGTGATTGTATGATTGTGATGTATGATTGTAATTGTATGATTATGATTGTATGATTGTGATTATATGATTGTTATTGTATGACTGTGATTGTATGATTGTGATTGTATGATTGTGATAGTATGATTGTGAAAGTATGATTGTGATTGTATGATTGTGATTGTATGATTGTGATTGTATGATTGCGATTGTATGATTGTGATTGCATGATTGTGATGTATGACTGTAATTGTATGATTATGATTGTATGATTGTGATTGTATGATTGAGATTGTATGATTGTGATTGTATGCTTGCGATTGTATGATTGTGATTGTATGATTGTGATTGTATGGTTGTGATTGTATGATTGTGATTGTATGATTATGATTGTATGATTGTGATTGTATGATTGTGATTGTATGATTGTGGTTGTATGATTGTGATAGTATGATCGTGATTGTATGATTGTGATTGTATGATTGTGATTGTATGACTGTGATTGTATGATTGTGATTGAATGATTGTGATTGTATGATTGTGAAAGTATGATTGTGATGGTATGATTGTGATTGTATGATTGTGATTGTATGTTTGTGATTGTATGAGTGTGATTGTCTGATTGTGGTTGTGCGATTGTGATTGTACGATTGTGATTGTACGATTGTTATTGAATGATTGTGATTGTATGATTCTGATTGTATGATTGTGATTGCATGATTGTGATTGTATGATTGTGATTGCATGATTTTGAATGTATGATTGCGATTGTATTATTGTGGTTGTATGATTGTGATTGTATGATTGTGATTGTATGATTGTGATTGTATGATTGTATTTGGGTGATTGTATTTGGGAGATTGTATTTGGGAGATTGTAATTGTATGATTGCGATTGTATGATTGTGATTGTATGATTGCGATTGTATGAATGCGATTGTATGATTGTGATTGTATGATTGTGATTGTATGATTGTGATAGTATGATTGTGAAAGTATGATTGTGATTGTATGATTGTGATTGTATGATTGAGATTGTATGATTGTAATTGTATGCTTGCGATTGTATGATTGTGATTGTATGATTGTATTTGGGTGATT
The DNA here is from genome assembly GCF_050947335.1 of Megachile rotundata. Classification (NCBI taxonomy): domain Eukaryota; kingdom Metazoa; phylum Arthropoda; class Insecta; order Hymenoptera; family Megachilidae; genus Megachile; species Megachile rotundata. The sequence goes on from NW_027473400.1 coordinate 35,760, forward strand.
GTGGTTGTATGATTGTGATAGTATGATCGTGATTGTATGATTGTGATTGTATGATTGTGATTGTATGACTGTGATTGTATGATTGTGATTGAATGATTGTGATTGTATGATTGTGAAAGTATGATTGTGATGGTATGATTGTGATTGTATGATTGTGATTGTATGTTTGTGATTGTATGAGTGTGATTGTATGATTGTGATTGTCTGATTGTGGTTGTGCGATTGTGATTGTACGATTGTGATTGTACGATTGTGATTGTATGATTGTGATTGCATGATTATGATTGTATGATTGTGATTGCATGATTGTGATTGTATGATTGTGATTGCATGATTTTGAATGTATGATTGCGATTGTATTATTGTGGTTGTACGATTGTGATTGTATGATTGTGATTGTATGATTGTGATTGTATGATTGTGATTGTATGATTGTGATTGTAGGATTGTGATTGTATGATTGTGATTGTATGATTATGATTGTATGATTGTGATTGTATGATTGTGATGGTATGATTGCGATTGTATGATTGCGATCGTATGATTGTGATTGCCTGATTATGATTGTATGATTGTGATTGTATTATTGCGATTGTATGATTGTGATTGTATGATTATGATTGTATTTTTGTGATTGTATGATTGTGATTGTACGATTGTGATTGTATGATTGTGATTGTATGATTGTGATTGTATGATTGTGATTGTATGATTGTGATTGTATGATTGTGATTGTATGATTGTGATTGTCTGATTGTGGTTGTGCGATTGTGATTGTACGATTGTGATTGTACGATTGTGATTGTATGATTGTGATTGCATGATTATGATTGTATGATTGTGATTGTATGATTGTGATTGCATGATTTTGAATGTATGATTGTGATTGTATGATTGTGATTGTATGATTGTGATTGTTTGATTGTGATTGTATGATTGTGATAGTATGATTGTGATTGTATGATTGTGATTGTATGATTGTGATTGTATGATTATGATTGTATGATTGTGATTGTATGATTGTATTTGGGTGATTGTATTTGGGAGATTGTATTTGGGAGATTGTAATTGTATGATTGCGATTGTATGATTGTGATTGTATGATTGCGATTGTATGAATGCGATTGTATGATTGTGATTGTATGATTGTGATTGTATGATTGTGATTGTATGATTGTGATTGTATGATTGTGATTGTATGATTGTGATTGTATGATTGTGAAAGTATGATTGTGATTGTATGATTGTGATTGTATGATTGTGATTGTATGATTGTGATTGTATGATTGTGATTGTATGATTGTGATTGTATGATTGTGATTGTATGATTGTGATTGTATGATTGTGATTGTATGATTGTGATTGTATGATTGTGATTGTATGATTGTGATTGTATGATTGTGATTGTATGATTGTGATTGTATGAATGTATTTGGGATATTGTAATTGTATGATTGCGATTGTATGATTGTGATTGTATGATTGTGATTGTATGATTGTGATTGTATGAGTGTGATTGTGTGATTGTGGTTGTGCGATTGAGATTGTATGATTATGATTGTATTTTTGTGATTGTATGATTGTGATTGTATGATTGTGATTGTATGATTGTGATTGTATGATTGTGATTGTCTGATTGTGGTTGTGCGATTGTGATTGTACGATTGTGATTGTACGATTGTGATTGTATGATTGTGATTGCATGATTATGATTGTATGATTGTGATTGCATGATTGTGATTGTATGATTGTGATTGCATGATTTTGAATATATGATTGTGATTGTATGATTGTGATTGTATGATTGTGATTGTATGATTGTGATTGTATGATTGTGATAGTATGATTGTGATTGTATGATTGTGATTGTATGATTGTATTTGGGAGATTGTAATTGTATGATTGCGATTGTATGATTGTGATTGTATGATTGCGATTGTATGAATGCGATTGTATGATTGTGATTGTATGATTGCGATTGTATGATTGTGATTGCATGATTGTGATGTATGACTGTAATTGTATGATTATGATTGTATGATTGTGATTGTATGATTGAGATTGTATGATTGTGAGTGTATGCTTGCGATTGTATGATTGTGATTGTATGATTGTGATTGTATGATTGTGATTGTATGACTGTGATTGTATGATTGTGATTGTATGATTATGATTGTATGATTGTGATTGTATGATTGTGATTGTATGATTGTGATTGTATGATTGTGATAGTATGATTGTGATTGTATGATTGTGATTGTATGATTGTGATTGCATGATTGCGATTGTATGATTGTGATTGCATGATTTTGAATGTATGATTGCGATTGTATGATTGTGGTTGTATGATTGTGATTGTATGATTGTGATCGTATGATTGTGATTGTATGATTGTGATAGTATGATTGTGATTGTATGATTGTGATTGTATGATTGTGATTGTATGATTGTGATTGTATGATTGTATTTGGGAGATTGTATTTGGGAGATTGTATTTGGGAGATTGTAATTGTATGATTGCGATTGTATGATTGTGATTGTATGATTGCGATTGTATGATTGTGATTGTATGATTGTGATGTATGATTGTAATTGTATGATTATGATTGTATGATTGTGATTGTATGATTGTGATTGTATGATTGTGATTGTATGATTGTATCTGGGAGATTGTATTTGGGAGATTGTATTTGGGAGATTGTTATTGTATGATTGCGATTGTATGATTGCGATTGTATGATTGTGATTGTATGATTGCGATTGTATGATTGTGATTGTATGATTGTGATGTATGATTGTAATTGTATGATTATGATTGTATGATTGTGATTGTATGATTGTGATGGTATGATTGTGATTGTATGATTGCGATCGTATGATTGTGATTGCATGATTATGATTGTATGATTGTGATTGTATTATTGCGATTGTATGATTGTGATTGTATGATTATGATTGTATTTTTGTGATTGTATGATTGTGATTGTACGATTGTGATTGTATGATTGTGATTGTATGATTGTGATGTATGATTGTAATTGTATGATTATGATTGTATGATTGTGATTGTATGATTGTGATTGTATGATTGTGATTGTATGATTGTGATTGTATGATTGTATCTGGGAGATTGCATTTGGGAGATTGTATTTGGGAGATTGTAATTGTATGATTGCGATTGTATGATTGTGATTGTATGATTGCGATTGTATGATTGTGATTGTATGATTGTGATGTATGATTGTAATTGTATGATTATGATTGTATGATTGTGATTGTATGATTGTGATGGTATGATTGTGATTGTATGATTGCGATCGTATGATTGTGATTGCATGATTATGATTGTATGATTGTGATTGTATTATTGCGATTGTATGATTGTGATTGTATGATTATGATTGTATTTTTGTGATTGTATGATTGTGATTGTACGATTGTGATTGTATGATTGTGATTGTATGATTGTGATTGTATGATTGTGATTGTATGATTGTGATTGTATGATTGTGATTGTATGATTGTGATTGTATGATTGTGATTGTATGATTGTGATTGTCTGATTGTGGTTGTGCGATTGTGATTGTACGATTGTGATTGTACGATTGTGATTGTATGATTGTGATTGCATGATTATGATTGTATGATTGTGATTGCATGATTGTGATTGTATGATTGTGATTGCATGATTTTGAATGTATGATTGTGATTGTATGATTGTGATTGTATGATTGTGATTGTATGATTGTGATTGTTTGATTGTGATTGTATGATTGTGATAGTATGATTGTGATTGTATGATTGTGATTGTATGATTGTGATTGTATGATTATGATTGTATGATTGTGATTGTATGATTGTATTTGTGTGATTGTATTTGGGAGATTGTATTTGGGAGATTGTAATTGTATGATTGCGATTGTATGATTGTGATTGTATGATTGCGATTGTATGAATGCGATTGTATGATTGTGATTGTATGATTGTGATTGTATGATTGTGATTGTATGATTGTGATTGTATGATTGTGATTGTATGATTGTATTTGGGAGATTGTATTTGGGATATTGTAATTGTATGATTGCGATTGTATGATTGTGATTGTACGATTGAGATTGTATGATTGTGATTGTATGATTGTGATTGTATGATTGTGATAGTATGATTGCGATTGTATGATTGTGATTGTATGATTGTGATTGTATGATTGTGATTGTATGATTGTGATAGTATGATTGTGATTGTATGATTGTGATTGTATGATTGTGATTGTATGATTATGATTGTATGATTGTGATTGTATGATTGTATTTGGGTGATTGTATTTGGGAGATTGTATTTGGGAGATTGTAATTGTATGATTGCGATTGTATGATTGTGATTGTATGATTGCGATTGTATGATTGTGATTGTATGATTATGATTGTATTTTTGTGATTGTATGATTGTGATTGTATGATTGTGATTGTATGATTGTGATTGTTTGATTGTATTTGGGAGATTGTAATTGTATGATTGCGATTGTATGATTGTGATTGTATGATTGCGATTGTATGATTGTGATTGCATGATTGTGATGTATGACTGTAATTGTATGATTATGATTGTATGATTGTGATTGTATGATTGAGATTGTATGATTGTGAGTGTATGCTTGCGATTGTATGATTGTGATTGTATGATTGTGATTGTATGATTGTGATTGTATGATTGTGATTGTATGATTGTGATTGTATGATTGTGATTGTATGATTGTATTTGGGAGCTTGTATTTGGGAGATTGTATTTGGGAGATTGTAATTGTATGATTGCGATTGTATGATTGTGATTGTATGATTGCGATTGTATGATTGTGATTGTATGATTGTGATGTATGATTGTAATTGTATGATTATGATTGTATGATTGTGATTGTATGATTGTGATGGTATGATTGTGATTGTATGATCGCGATCGTATGATTGTGATTGCATGATTATGATTGTATGATTGTGATTGTATGATTGCTATTGTATGATTGTGATTGTATGATTATGATTGTATTTTTGTGATTGTATGATTGTGATTGTACGATTGTGATTGTATGATTGTGATTGTATGATTGTGATTGTATGATTGTGATTGTATGATTGTGATTGTATGATTGTGATTGTATGATTGTGATTGTATGATTGTGATTGTATGATTGTGATTGTCTGATTGTGGTTGTGCGATTGTGATTGTACGATTGTGATTGTACGATTGTGATTGTATGATTGTGATTGCATGATTATGATTGTATGATTGTGATTGCATGATTGTGATTGTATGATTGTGATTGCATGATTTTGAATGTATGATTGTGATTGTATGATTGTGATTGTATAATTGTGATTGTATGATTGTGATTGTATGATAGTGATTGTATGATTGTGATAGTATGATTGTGAGTGTATGATTGTGATTGTATGATTGTGATTGTATGATTATGATTGTATGATTGTGATTGTATGATTGTATTTGGGTGATTGTATTTGGGAGATCGTATTTGGGAGATTGTAATTGTATGATTGCGATTGTATGATTATGATTGTATGATTGCGATTGTATGAATGCGATTGTATGATTGTGATTGTATGATTGTGATTGCATGATTGTGATTGTATGATTGTGATTGCATGATTTTGAATGTATGATTGCGATTGTATGATTGTGGTTGTATGATTGTGATTGTATGATTGTGATCGTATGATTGTGATTGTATGATTGTGATAGTATGATTGTGATTGTATGATTGTGATTGTATGATTGTGATTGTATGATTGTGATTGTATGATTGTATTTGGCAGATTGTATTTGGGAGATTGTATTTGGGAGATTGTAATTGTATGATTGCGATTGTATGATTGTGATTGTATGATTGCGATTGTATGATTGTGATTGTATGATTGTGATGTATGATTGTAATTGTATGATTATGATTGTATGATTGTGATTGTATGATTGTGATTGTATGATTGTATCTGGGAGATTGTATTTGGGAGATTGTATTTGGGAGATTGTATTTGGGAGATTGTAATTGTATGATTGCGATTGTATGATTGTGATTGTATGATTGCGATTGTATGATTGTGATTGTATGATTGTGATGTATGATTGTAATTGTATGATTATGATTGTATGATTGTGATTGTATGATTGTGATGGTATGATTGTGATTGTATGATTGCGATCGTATGATTGTGATTGCATGATTATGATTGTATGATTGTGATTGTATGATTGCGATTGTATGATTGTGATTGTATGATTATGATTGTATTTCTGTGATTGTATGATTGTGATTGTACGATTGTGATTGTATGATTGTGATTGTATGATTGTGATTGTATGATTGTGATTGAATGATTGTGATTGTATGATTGTGATTGTATGATTGTGATTGTATGATTGTGATTGTATGATTGTGATTGTCTGATTGTGGTTGTGCGATTGTGATTGTACGATTTTGATTGTACGATTGTGATTGTATGATTGTGATTGCATGATTATGATTGTATGATTGTGATTGCATGATTGTGATTGTATGATTGTGATTGCATGATTTTGAATGTATGATTGTGATTGTATGATTGTGATTGTATGATTGTGATTGTATGATTGTGATTGTATGATTGTGATTGTATGATTGCGATAGTATGATTGTGATTGTATGATTGTGATTGTATGATTGTGATTGTATGATTATGATTGTATGATTGTGATTGTATGATTGTATTTGGGTGATTGTATTTGGGAGATTGTATTTGGGAGATTGTAATTGTATGATTGCGATTGTATGATTGTGATTGTATGATTGCGATTGTATGAATGCGATTGTATGATTGTGATTGTATGATTGTGATTGTATGATTGTGATTGTATGATTGTGATTGTATGATTGTGATTGTATGATTGTATTTGGGAGATTGTATTTGGGATATTGTAATTGTATGATTGCGATTGTATGATTGTGATTGTATGATTGAGATTTTATGATTGTGATTGTATGATTGTGATTGTATGATTGTGATAGTATGATTGCGATTGTATGATTGTGATTGTATGATTGTGATTGTATGATTGTGATTGTATGATTGTGATAGTATGATTGTGATTGTATGATTGTGATTGTATGATTGTGATTGTATGATTATGATTGTATGATTGTGATTGTATGATTGTATTTGGGTGATTGTATTTGGGAGATTGTATTTGGGAGATTGTAATTGTATGATTGCGATTGTATGATTGTGATTGTATGATTGCGATTGTATGATTGTGATTGTATGATTATGATTGTATTTTTGTAATTGTATGATTGTGATTGTATGATTGTGATTGTATGATTGTGATTGTATGATTGTGATTGTATGATTGTGATTGTATGATTGTGATTGTATGATTGTGATTGTCTGATTGTGGTTGTGCGATTGTGATTGTACGATTGTGATTGTACGATTGTGATTGTATGATTGTGATTGCATGATTATGATTGTATGATTGTGATTGCATGATTGTGATTGTATGATTGTGATTGCATGATTTTGAATGTATGATTGTGATTGTATGATTGTGATTGTATGATTGTGATTGTATGATTGTGATTGTATGATTGTGATTGTATGATTGTGATTGTATGATTGTGATAGTATGATTGTGATTGTATGATTGTGATTGTATGATTGTGATTGTATGATTATGATTGCATGATTGTGATTGTATGATTGTATTTGGGTGATTGTATTTGGGAGATTGTATTTGGGAGATTGTAATTGTATGATTGCGATTGTATGATTGTGATTGTATGATTGCGATTGTATGAATGCGATTGTATGATTGTGATTGTATGATTGTGATTGTATGATTGTGATTGTATGATTGTGATTGTATGATTGTGATTGTATGATTGTATTTGGGAGATTGTATTTGGGATATTGTAATTGTATGATTGCGATTGTATGATTGTGATTGCATGATTTTGAATGTATGATTGTGATTGTATGATTGTGATTGTATGATTGTGATTGTATGATTGTGAATGTACGATTGTGATTGTATGATGGTGATTGTATGATTGTGATAGTATGATTGTGATAGTATGATTGTGATTGTATGATTGTGATTGTATGATTGTGATTGTATGATTGTATTTGGGAGATTGTATTTGGCAGATTGTAATTGTATGATTGCGATTGTATGATTGTGATTGTATGATTGCGATTGTATGATTGTGATTGTATGATTGTGATGTATGATTGTAATTGTATGATTATGATTGTATGATTGTGATTGTATGATTGTGATTGTATGATTGTGATTGTATGATTGTATTTGGGAGATTGTAGTTGGGAGATTGTATTTGGGAGATTGTATTTTGGAGATTGTAATTGTATGATTGCAATTGTATGATTGTGATTGTATGATTGCGATTGTATGATTGTGATGTATGATTGTAATTGTATGATTATGATTGTATGATTGTGATTGTATGATTGTGATGGTATAATTGTGATTGTATGATTGCGATCGTATGATTGTGATTGCATGATTATGATTGTATGATTGTGGTTGTATGATTGCGATTGTATGATTGTGATTGTATGATTATGATTGTATTTTTGTGATTGTACGATTGTGATTGTATGATTGTGATTGTATGATTGTGATTGTATGATTGTGATTGTGTGATTGTGATTGTGTGATTGTGGTTGTGCGATTGTGATTGTACGATTGTGATTGTACGATTGTGATTGTATGATTGTGATTGCATGATTATGATTGTATGATTGTGATTGCATGATTGTGATTGTATGATTGTGATTGCATGATTTTGAATGTATGACTGTGATTGTATGATTGTGATTGTATGATTGTGATTGTATGATTGTGATTGTATGATTGTGATAGTATGATTGTGATTGTATGATTGTGATTGTATGATTGTGATTGTATGATTGTATTTGGGAGATTGTATTTGGGAGATTGTAATTGTATGATGGCGATTGTATGATTGTGATTGTATGATTGCGATTGTATGAATGCGATTGTATGATTGTGATTGTATGATTGTGATTGTATGATTGTGATTGTATGATTGCGATTGTATGATTGTGATTGTATGATTGTATTTGGGAGATTGTATTTGGGATATTGTAATTGTATGATTGCGATTGTATGATTGTGATTGTATGATTGTGATGTATGATTGTAATTGTATGATTATGATTGTATGATTGTGATTGTATGATTGAGATTGTATGATTGTGATTGTATGCTTGCGATTGTATGAATGTGATTGTATGATTGTGATTGTATGATTGTGATTGTATGATTGTGATTGTATGATTGTGATTGTATGATTGTGATTGTATGATTGTGATTGTATGATTGTGATTGTATGATTGTGATTGTATGATTGTATTTGGGATATTGTAATTGTATGATTGCGATTGTATGATTGTGATTGTATGATTGTGATTGTATGATTGTGATAGTATGATTGTGAAAGTATGATTGTGATTGTATGATTGTGATTGTATGATTGTGATTGTATGATTGTGATGTATGATTGTAATTGTATGATTATGATTGTATGATTGTGATTATATGATTGTTATTGTATGACTGTGATTGTATGATTGTGATTGTATGATTGTGATAGTATGATTGTGAAAGTATGATTGTGATTGTATGATTGTGATTGTATGATTGTGATTGTATGATTGCGATTGTATGATTGTGATTGCATGATTGTGATGTATGACTGTAATTGTATGATTATGATTGTATGATTGTGATTGTATGATTGAGATTGTATGATTGTGATTGTATGCTTGCGATTGTATGATTGTGATTGTATGATTGTGATTGTATGGTTGTGATTGTATGATTGTGATTGTATGATTATGATTGTATGATTGTGATTGTATGATTGTGATTGTATGATTGTGGTTGTACGATTGTGATAGTATGATCGTGATTGTATGATTGTGATTGTATGATTGTGATTGTATGACTGTGATTGTATGATTGTGATTGAATGATTGTGGTTGTATGATTGTGAAAGTATGATTGTGATGGTATGATTGTGATTGTATGATTGTGATTGTATGTTTGTGATTGTATGAGTGTGATTGTCTGATTGTGGTTGTGCGATTGTGTTTGTACGATTGTGATTGTACGATTGTTATTGAATGATTGTGATTGTATGATTCTGATTGTATGATTGTGATTGCATGATTGTGATTGTATGATTGTGATTGCATGATTTTGAATGTATGATTGCGATTGTATTATTGTGGTTGTATGATTGTGATTGTATGATTGTGATTGTATGATTGTGATTGTATGATTGTGATTGTATGATTGTATTTGGGTGATTGTATTTGGGAGATTGTATTTGGGAGATTGTAATTGTATGATTGCGATTGTATGATTGTGATTGTATGATTGCGATTGTATGAATGCGATTGTATGATTGTGATTGTATGATTGTGATTGTATGATTGTGATAGTATGATTGTGAAAGTATGATTGTGATTGTATGATTGTGATTGTATGATTGAGATTGTATGATTGTAATTGTATGCTTGCGATTGTATGATTGTGATTGTATGATTGTGATTGTATGATTGTGATTGTATGATTGTGATTGTATGATTGTGATTGTATGATTGTGATTGTATGATTGTGATTGTATGATTATGATTGTATGATTGTGATTGTATGATTGTGATAGTATGATTGTGATTGTATGATTGTGATTGTATGATTATGATTGTATGATTGTGATTGTATGATTGTATTTGGGTGATTGTGGTTGTATGATTGTGATAGTATGATCGTGATTGTATGATTGTGATTGTATGATTGTGATTGTATGACTGTGATTGTATGATTGTGATTGAATGATTGTGATTGTATGATTGTGAAAGTATGATTGTGATGGTATGATTGTGATTGTATGATTGTGATTGTATGTTTGTGATTGTATGAGTGTGATTGTCTGATTGTGGTTGTGCGATTGTGATTGTACGATTGTGATTGTACGATTGTTATTGAATGATTGTGATTGTATGATTCTGATTGTATGATTGTGATTGCATGATTGTGATTGTATGATTGTGATTGCATGATTTTGAATGTATGATTGCGATTGTATTATTGTGGTTGTACGATTGTGATTGTATGATTGTGATTGTATGATTGTGATTCTATGATTGTGATTGTATGATTGTGATTGTATGATTGTGATTGTATGATTGTGATTGTATGATTGTGATTGTATGATTGTGATTGTCTGATTGTGGTTGTGCGATTGTGATTGTACGATTGTGATTGTACGATTGTGATTGTATGAGTGTGATTGCATGATTATGATTGTATGATTGTGATTGCATGATTGTGATTGTATGATTGTGATTGCATGATTTTGAATGTATGATTGTGATTGTATGATTGTGATTGTATAATTGTGATTGTATGATTGTGATTGTATGATTGTGATTGTATGATTGTGATAGTATGATTGTGATTGTATGATTGTGATTGTATGATTGTGATTGTATGATTATGATTGTATGATTGTGATTGTATGATTGTATTTGGGTGATTGTATTTGGGAGATCGTATTTGGGAGATTGTAATTGTATGATTGCGATTGTATGATTGTGATTGTATGATTGCGATTGTATGAATGCGATTGTATGATTGTGATTGTATGATTGTGATTGCATGATTGTGATTGTATGATTGTGATTGCATGATTTTGTATGTATGATTGCGATTGTATGATTGTGGTTGTATGATTGTGATTGTATGATTGTGATCGTATGATTGTGATTGTATGATTGTGATAGTATGATTGTGATTGTATGATTGTGATTGTATGATTGTGATTGTATGATTGTATTTGGCAGATTGTATTTGGGAGATTGTATTTGGGAGATTGTAATTGTATGATTGCGATTGTATGATTGTGATTGTATGATTGCGATTGTATGATTGTGATTGTATGATTGTGATGTATGATTGTAATTGTATGATTATGATTGTATGATTGTGATTGTATGATTGTGATTGTATGATTGTATCTGGGAGATTGTATTTGGGAGATTGTATTTGGGAGATTGTATTTGGGAGATTGTAATTGTATGATTGCGATTGTATGATTGTGATTGTATGATTGCGATTGTATGATTGTGATTGTATGATTGTGATGTATGATTGTAATTGTATGATTATGATTGTATGATTGTGATTGTATGATTGTGATGGTATGATTGTGATTGTATGATTGCGATCGTATGATTGTGATTGCATGATTATGATTGTATGATTGTGATTGTATGATTGCGATTGTATGATTGTGATTGTATGATTATGATTGTATTTTTGTGATTGTATGATTGTGATTGTACGATTGTGATTGTATGATTGTGATTGTATGATTGTGATTGTATGATTGTGATTGTATGATTGTGATTGTATGATTGTGATTGTATGATTGTGATTGTATGATTGTGATTGTATGATTGTGATTGTATGATTGTGATTGTATGATTGTGATTGTCTGATTGTGGTTGTGCGATTGTGATTGTACGATTTTGATTGTACGATTGTGATTGTATGATTGTGATTGCATGATTATGATTGTATGATTGTGACTGCATGATTGTGATTGTATGATTGTGATTGCATGATTTTGAATGTATGATTGTGATTGTATGATTGTGATTGTATGATTGTGATTGTATGATTGTGATTGTATGATTGTGATTGTATGATTGTGATAGTATGATTGTGATTGTATGATTGTGATTGTATGATTGTGATTGTATGATTATGATTGTATGATTGTGATTGTATGATTGTATTTGGGTGATTGTATTTGGGAGATTGTATTTGGGAGATTGTAATTGTATGATTGCGATTGTATGATTGTGATTGTATGATTGCGATTGTATGAATGCGATTGTATGATTGTGATTGTATGATTGTGATTGTATGATTGTGATTGTATGATTGTGATTGTATGATTGTGATTGTATGATTGTATTTGGGAGATTGTATTTGGGATATTGTAATTGTATGATTGTGATTGTATGATTGTGATTGTATGATTGTGATTGTATGATTGTATTTGGGAGATTGTATTTGGCAGATTGTAATTGTATGATTGCGATTGTATGATTGTGATTGTATGATTGCGATTGTATGATTGTGATTGTATGATTGTGATGTATGATTGTGATTGTATGATTGTGATTGTATGATTGTGATTGTATGATTATGATTGTATGATTGTGATTGTATGATTGTATTTGGGTGATTGTATTTGGGAGATTGTATTTGGGAGATTGTAATTGTATGATTGCGATTGTATGATTGTGATTGTATGATTGCGATTGTATGATTGTGATTGTATGATTATGATTGTATTTTTGTAATTGTATGATTGTGATTGTATGATTGTGATTGTATGATTGTGATTGTATGATTGTGATTGTATGATTGTGATTGTATGATTGTGATTGTATGATTGTGATTGTCTGATTGTGGTTGTGCGATTGTGATTGTACGATTGTGATTGTACGATTGTGATTGTATGATTGTGATTGCATGATTATGATTGTATGATTGTGATTGCATGATTGTGATTGTATGATTGTGATTGCATGATTTTGAATGTATGATTGTGATTGTATGATTGTGATTGTATGATTGTGATTGTATGATTGTGATTGTATGATTGTGATTGTATGATTGTGATAGTATGATTGTGATTGTATGATTGTGATTGTATGATTGTGATTGTATGATTATGATTGTATGATTGTGATTGTATGATTGTATTTGGGTGATTGTATTTGGGAGATTGTATTTGGGAGATTGTAATTGTATGATTGCGATTGTATGATTGTGATTGTATGATTGCGATTGTATGAATGCGATTGTATGATTGTGATTGTATGATTGTGATTGTATGATTGTGATTGTATGATTGTGATTGTATGATTGTGATTGTATGATTGTATTTGGGAGATTGTATTTGGGATATTGTAATTGTATGATTGCGATTGTATGATTGTGATTGCATGATTTGGAATGTATGATTGTGATTGTATGATTGTGATTGTATGATTGTGATTGTATGATTGTGAATGTACGATTGTGATTGTATGATGGTGATTTTATGATTGTGATAGTATGATTGTGATTGTATGATTGTGATTGTATGATTGTGATTGTATGATTGTATTTGGGAGATTGTATTTGGCAGATTGTAATTGTATGATTGCGATTGTATGATTGTGATTGTATGATTGCGATTGTATGATTGTGATTGTATGATTGTGATGTATGATTGTAATAGTATGATTATGATTGTATGATTGTGATTGTATGATTGTGATTGTATGATTGTGATTGTATGATTGTGATTGTATGATTGTGATTGTATGATTGTATTTGGGAGATTGTAGTTGGGAGATTGTATTTGGGAGATTGTATTTGGGAGATTGTAATTGTATGATTGCAATTGTATGATTGTGATTGTATGATTGCGATTGTATGATTGTGATGTATGATTGTAATTGTATGATTATGATTGTATGATTGTGATTGTATGATTGTGATGGTATGATTGTGATTGTATGATTGCGATCGTATGATTGTGATTGCATGATTATGATTGTATGATTGTGGTTGTATGATTGCGATTGTATGATTGTGATTGTATGATTATGATTGTATTTTTGTGATTGTACGATTGTGATTGTATGATTGTGATTGTATGATTGTGATTGTATGATTGTGATTGTGTGATTGTGATTGTGTGATTGTGGTTGTGCGATTGTGATTGTACGATTGTGATTGTACGATTGTGATTGTATGATTGTGATTGCATGATTATGATTGTATGATTGTGATTGCATGATTGTGATTGTATGATTGTGATTGCATGATTTTGAATGTATGACTGTGATTGTATGATTGTGATTGTATGATTGTGATTGTATGATTGTGATTGTATGATTGTGATTGTATGATTGTGATTGTATGATTGTGATTGTATGATTGTGATTGTCTGATTGTGGTTGTGCGATTGTGATTGTACGATTGTGATTGTACGATTGTGATTGTATGATTGTGATTGTATGATTGTATTTGGGAGATTGTAGTTGGGAGATTGTATTTGGGAGATTGTATTTGGGAGATTGTAATTGTATGATTGCAATTGTATGATTGTGATTGTATGATTGCGATTGTATGATTGTGATGTATGATTGTAATTGTATGATTATGATTGTATGATTGTGATTGTATGATTGTGATGGTATGATTGTGATTGTATGATTGCGATCGTATGATTGTGATTGCATGATTATGATTGTATGATTGTGGTTGTATGATTGCGATTGTATGATTGTGATTGTATGATTATGATTGTATTTTTGTGATTGTACGATTGTGATTGTATGATTGTGATTGTATGATTGTGATTGTATGATTGTGATTGTGTGATTGTGATTGTGTGATTGTGGTTGTGCGATTGTGATTGTACGATTGTGATTGTACGATTGTGATTGTATGATTGTGATTGCATGATTATGATTGTATGATTGTGATTGCATGATTGTGATTGTATGATTGTGATTGCATGATTTTGAATGTATGACTGTGATTGTATGATTGTGATTGTATGATTGTGATTGTATGATTGTGATTGTATGATTGTGATTGTATGATTGTGATTGTATGATTGTGATTGTATGATTGTGATTGTCTGATTGTGGTTGTGCGATTGTGATTGTACGATTGTGATTGTACGATTGTGATTGTATGATTGTGATTGCATGATTATGATTGTATGATTGTGATTGCATGATTGTGATTGTATGATTGTGATTGCATGATTTTGAATGTATGATTGTGATTGTATGATTGTGATTGTATAATTGTGATTGTATGATTGTGATTGTATGATTGTGATTGTATGATTGTGATAGTATGATTGTGAGTGTATGATTGTGATTGTATGATTGTGATTGTATGATTATGATTGTATGATTGTGATTGTATGATTGTATTTGGGTGATTGTATTTGGGAGATCGTATTTGGGAGATTGTAATTGTATGATTGCGATTGTATGATTATGATTGTATGATTGCGATTGTATGAATGCGATTGTATGATTGTGATTGTATGATTGTGATTGCATGATTGTGATTGTATGATTGTGATTGCATGATTTTGAATGTATGATTGCGATTGTATGATTGTGGTTGTATGATTGTGATTGTATGATTGTGATCGTATGATTGTGATTGTATGATTGTGATTGTATGATTATGATTGTATTTTTGTGATTGTATGATTGTGATTGTACGATTGTGATTGTATGATTGTGATTGTATGATTGTGATTGTATGATTGTGATTGTATGATTGTGATTGTATGATTGTGATTGTATGATTGTGATTGTATGATTGTGATTGTATGATTGTGATTGTATGATTGTGATTGTATGATTGTGATTGTCTGATTGTGGTTGTGCGATTGTGATTGTACGATTTTGATTGTACGATTGTGATTGTATGATTGTGATTGCATGATTATGATTGTATGATTGTGATTGCATGATTGTGATTGTATGATTGTGATTGCATGATTTTGAATGTATGATTGTGATTGTATGATTGTGATTGTATGATTGTGATTGTATGATTGTGATTGTATGATTGTGATTGTATGATTGTGATAGTATGATTGTGATTGTATGATTGTGATTGTATGATTGTGATTGTATGATTATGATTGTATGATTGTGATTGTATGATTGTATTTGGGTGATTGTATTTGGGAGATTGTATTTGGGAGATTGTAATTGTATGATTGCGATTGTATGATTGTGATTGTATGATTGCGATTGTATGAATGCGATTGTATGATTGTGATTGTATGATTGTGATTGTATGATTGTGATTGTATGATTGTGATTGTATGATTGTGATTGTATGATTGTATTTGGGAGATTGTATTTGGGATATTGTAATTGTATGATTGCGATTGTATGATTGTGATTGTATGATTGAGATTTTATGATTGTGATTGTATGATTGTGATTGTATGATTGTGATAGTATGATTGCGATTGTATGATTGTGATTGTATGATTGTGATTGTATGATTGTGATTGTATGATTGTGATAGTATGATTGTGATTGTATGATTGTGATTGTATGATTGTGATTGTATGATTATGATTGTATGATTGTGATTGTATGATTGTATTTGGGTGATTGTATTTGGGAGATTGTATTTGGGAGATTGTAATTGTATGATTGCGATTGTATGATTGTGATTGTATGATTGCGATTGTATGATTGTGATTGTATGATTATGATTGTATTTTTGTAATTGTATGATTGTGATTGTATGATTGTGATTGTATGATTGTGATTGTATGATTGTGATTGTATGATTGTGATTGTATGATTGTGATTGTATGATTGTGATTGTATGATTGTGATTGTCTGATTGTGGTTGTGCGATTGTGATTGTACGATTGTGATTGTACGATTGTGATTGTATGATTGTGATTGCATGATTATGATTGTATGATTGTGATTGCATGATTGTGATTGTATGATTGTGATTGCATGATTTTGAATGTATGATTGTGATTGTATGATTGTGATTGTATGATTGTGATTGTATGATTGTGATTGTATGATTGTGATTGTATGATTGTGATAGTATGATTGTGATTGTATGATTGTGATTGTATGATTGTGATTGTATGATTATGATTGTATGATTGTGATTGTATGATTGTATTTGGGTGATTGTATTTGGGAGATTGTATTTGGGAGATTGTAATTGTATGATTGCGATTGTATGATTGTGATTGTATGATTGCGATTGTATGAATGCGATTGTATGATTGTGATTGTATGATTGTGATTGTATGATTGTGATTGTATGATTGTGATTGTATGATTGTGATGGTATGATTGTATTTGGGAGATTGTATTTGGGATATTGTAATTGTATGATTGCGATTGTATGATTGTGATTGCATGATTTTGAATGTATGATTGTGATTGTATGATTGTGATTGTATGATTGTGATTGTATGATTGTGAATGTACGATTGTGATTGTATGATGGTGATTGTATGATTGTGATAGTATGATTGTGATTGTATGATTGTGATTGTATGATTGTGATTGTATGATTGTATTTGGGAGATTGTATTTGGCAGATTGTAATTGTATGATTGCGATTGTATGATTGTGATTGTATGATTGCGATTGTATGATTGTGATTGTATGATTGTGATGTATGATTGTAATTGTATGATTATGATTGTATGATTGTGATTGTATGATTGTGATTGTATGATTGTGATTGTATGATTGTATTTGGGAGATTGTAGTTGGGAGATTGTATTTGGGAGATTGTATTTGGGAGATTGTAATTGTATGATTGCAATTGTATGATTGTGACTGTATGATTGCGATTGTATGATTGTGATGTATGATTGTAATTGTATGATTATGATTGTATGATTGTGATTGTATGATTGTGATGGTATGATTGTGATTGTATGATTGCGATCGTATGATTGTGATTGCATGATTATGATTGTATGATTGTGGTTGTATGATTGCGATTGTATGATTGTGATTGTATGATTATGATTGTATTTTTGTGATTGTACGATTGTGATTGTATGATTGTGATTGTATGATTGTGATTGTATGATTGTGATTGTATGATTGTGATTGTGTGATTGTGATTGTGTGATTGTGGTTGTGCGATTGTGATTGTACGATTGTGATTGTACGATTGTGATTGTATGATTGTGATTGCATGATTATGATTGTATGATTGTGATTGCATGATTGTGATTGTATGATTGTGATTGCATGATTTTGAATGTATGACTGTGATTGTATGATTGTGATTGTATGATTGTGATTGTATGATTGTGATTGTATGATTGTGATAGTATGATTGTGATTGTATGATTGTGATTGTATGATTGTGATTGTATGATTGTATTTGGGAGATTGTATTTGGGAGATTGTAATTGTATGATTGCGATTGTATGATTGTGATTGTATGATTGCGATTGTATGAATGCGATTGTATGATTGTGATTGTATGATTGTGATTGTATGATTGTGATTGTATGATTGCGATTGTATGATTGTGATTGTATGATTGTATTTGGGAGATTGTATTTGGGATATTGTAATTGTATGATTGCGATTGTATGATTGTGATTGTATGATTGTGATGTATGATTGTAATTGTATGATTATGATTGTATGATTGTGATTGTATGATTGAGATTGTATGATTGTGATTGTATGCTTGCGATTGTACGATTGTGATTGTACGATTGTGATTGTATGATTGTGATTGCATGATTATGATTGTATGATTGTGATTGCATGATTGTGATTGTATGATTGTGATTGCATGATTTTGAATGTATGATTGTGATTGTATGATTGTGATTGTATAATTGTGATTGTATGATTGTGATTGTATGATTGTGATTGTATGATTGTGATAGTATGATTGTGAGTGTATGATTGTGATTGTATGATTGTGATTGTATGATTATGATTGTATGATTGTGATTGTATGATTGTATTTGGGTGATTGTATTTGGGAGATCGTATTTGGGAGATTGTAATTGTATGATTGCGATTGTATGATTATGATTGTATGATTGCGATTGTATGAATGCGATTGTATGATTGTGATTGTATGATTGTGATTGCATGATTGTGATTGTATGATTGTGATTGCATGATTTTGAATGTATGATTGCGATTGTATGATTGTGGTTGTATGATTGTGATTGTATGATTGTGATCGTATGATTGTGATTGTATGATTGTGATTGTATGATTATGATTGTATTTTTGTGATTGTATGATTGTGATTGTACGATTGTGATTGTATGATTGTGATTGTATGATTGTGATTGTATGATTGTGATTGTATGATTGTGATTGTATGATTGTGATTGTATGATTGTGATTGTATGATTGTGATTGTATGATTGTATTTGGGAGATTGTATTTGGGATATTGTAATTGTATGATTGCGATTGTATGATTGTGATTGTATGATTGAGATTTTATGATTGTGATTGTATGATTGTGATTGTATGATTGTGATAGTATGATTGCGATTGTATGATTGTGATTGTATGATTGTGATTGTATGATTGTGATTGTAAGATTGTGATAGTATGATTGTGATTGTATGATTGTGATTGTATGATTGTGATTGTATGATTATGATTGTATGATTGTGATTGTATGATTGTATTTGGGTGATTGTATTTGGGAGATTGTATTTGGGAGATTGTAATTGTATGATTGCGATTGTATGATTGTGATTGTATGATTGCGATTGTATGATTGTGATTGTATGATTATGATTGTATTTTTGTAATTGTATGATTGTGATTGTATGATTGTGATTGTATGATTGTGATTGTATGATTGTGATTGTATGATTGTGATTGTATGATTGTGATTGTATGATTGTGATTGTATGATTGTGATTGTCTGATTGTGGTTGTGCGATTGTGATTGTACGATTGTGATTGTACGATTGTGATTGTATGATTGTGATTGCATGATTATGATTGTATGATTGTGATTGCATGATTGTGATTGTATGATTGTGATTGCATGATTTTGAATGTATGATTGTGATTGTATGATTGTGATTGTATGATTGTGATTGTATGATTGTGATTGTATGATTGTGATTGTATGATTGTGATAGTATGATTGTGATTGTATGATTGTGATTGTATGATTGTGATTGTATGATTATGATTGTATGATTGTGATTGTATGATTGTATTTGGGTGATTGTATTTGGGAGATTGTATTTGGGAGATTGTAATTGTATGATTGCGATTGTATGATTGTGATTGTATGATTGCGATTGTATGAATGCGATTGTATGATTGTGATTGTATGATTGTGATTGTATGATTGTGATTGTATGATTGTGATTGTATGATTGTGATGGTATGATTGTATTTGGGAGATTGTATTTGGGATATTGTAATTGTATGATTGCGATTGTATGATTGTGATTGCATGATTTTGAATGTATGATTGTGATTGTATGATTGTGATTGTATGATTGTGATTGTATGATTGTGAATGTACGATTGTGATTGTATGATGGTGATTGTATGATTGTGATAGTATGATTGTGATTGTATGATTGTGATTGTATGATTGTGATTGTATGATTGTATTTGGGAGATTGTATTTGGCAGATTGTAATTGTATGATTGCGATTGTATGATTGTGATTGTATGATTGCGATTGTATGATTGTGATTGTATGATTGTGATGTATGATTGTAATTGTATGATTATGATTGTATGATTGTGATTGTATGATTGTGATTGTATGATTGTGATTGTATGATTGTATTTGGGTGATTGTATTTGGGAGATTGTATTTGGGAGATTGTAATTGTATGATTGCAATTGTATGATTGTGACTGTATGATTGCGATTGTATGATTGTGATGTATGATTGTAATTGTATGATTATGATTGTATGATTGTGATTGTATGATTGTGATGGTATGATTGTGATTGTATGATTGCGATCGTATGATTGTGATTGCATGATTATGATTGTATGATTGTGGTTGTATGATTGCGATTGTATGATTGTGATTGTATGATTATGATTGTATTTTTGTGATTGTACGATTGTGATTGTATGATTGTGATTGTATGATTGTGATTGTATGATTGTGATTGTGTGATTGTGATTGTGTGATTGTGGTTGTGCGATTGTGATTGTACGATTGTGATTGTACGATTGTGATTGTATGATTGTGATTGCATGATTATGATTGTATGATTGTGATTGCATGATTGTGATTGTATGATTGTGATTGCATGATTTTGAATGTATGACTGTGATTGTATGATTGTGATTGTATGATTGTGATTGTATGATTGTGATTGTATGATTGTGATAGTATGATTGTGATTGTATGATTGTGATTGTATGATTGTGATTGTATGATTGTATTTGGGAGATTGTATTTGGGAGATTGTAATTGTATGATTGCGATTGTATGATTGTGATTGTATGATTGCGATTGTATGAATGCGATTGTATGATTGTGATTGTATGATTGTGATTGTATGATTGTGATTGTATGATTGCGATTGTATGATTGTGATTGTATGATTGTATTTGGGAGATTGTATTTGGGATATTGTAATTGTATGATTGCGATTGTATGATTGTGATTGTATGATTGTGATGTATGATTGTAATTGTATGATTATGATTGTATGATTGTGATTGTATGATTGAGATTGTATGATTGTGATTGTATGCTTGCGATTGTATGAATGTGATTGTATGATTGTGATTGTATGATTGTGATTGTATGATTGTGATTGTATGATTGTGATTGTATGATTGTGATTGTATGATTGTGATTGTATGATTGTGATTGTATGATTGTGATTGTATGATTGTGATTGTATGATTGTGATTGTATGATTGTGATTGTATGATTGTGATTGTATGATTGTGATTGTATGATTGTATTTGGGATATTGTAATTGTATGATTGCGATTGTATGATTGTGATTGTATGATTGTGATTGTATGATTGTGATAGTATGATTGTGAAAGTATGATTGTGATTGTATGATTGTGATTGTATGATTGTGATTGTATGATTGTGATGTATGATTGTAATTGTATGATTATGATTGTATGATTGTGATTATATGATTGTTATTGCATGACTGTGATTGTATGATTGTGATTGTATGATTGTGATAGTATGATTGTGAAAGTATGATTGTGATTGTATGATTGTGATTGTATGATTGTGATTGTATGATTGCGATTGTATGATTGTGATTGCATGATTGTGATGTATGACTGTAATTGTATGATTATGATTGTATGATTGTGATTGTATGATTGAGATTGTATGATTGTGATTGTATGCTTGCGATTGTATGATTGTGATTGTATGATTGTGATTGTATGGTTGTGATTGTATGATTGTGATTGTATGATTATGATTGTATGATTGTGATTGTATGATTGTGATTGTATGATTGTGGTTGTATGATTGTGATAGTATGATCGTGATTGTATGATTGTGATTGTATGATTGTGATTGTATGACTGTGATTGTATGATTGTGATTGAATGATTGTGATTGTATGATTGTGAAAGTATGATTGTGATGGTATGATTGTGATTGTATGATTGTGATTGTATGTTTGTGATTGTATGAGTGTGATTGTCTGATTGTGGTTGTGCGATTGTGATTGTACGATTGTGATTGTACGATTGTTATTGAATGATTGTGATTGTATGATTCTGATTGTATGATTGTGATTGCATGATTGTGATTGTATGATTGTGATTGCATGATTTTGAATGTATGATTGCGATTGTATTATTGTGGTTGTATGATTGTGATTGTATGATTGTGATTGTATGATTGTGATTGTATGATTGTATTTCGGTGATTGTATTTGGGAGATTGTATTTGGGAGATTGTAATTGTATGATTGCGATTGTATGATTGTGATTGTATGATTGCGATTGTATGAATGCGATTGTATGATTGTGATTGTATGATTGTGATTGTATGATTGTGATAGTATGATTGTGAAAGTATGATTGTGATTGTATGATTGTGATTGTATGATTGAGATTGTATGATTGTAATTGTATGCTTGCGATTGTATGATTGTGATTGTATGATTGTATTTGGGTGATTGTGGTTGTATGATTGTGATAGTATGATCGTGATTGTATGATTGTGATTGTATGATTGTGATTGTATGACTGTGATTGTATGATTGTGATTGAATGATTGTGATTGTATGATTGTGAAAGTATGATTGTGATGGTATGATTGTGATTGTATGATTGTGATTGTATGTTTGTGATTGTATGAGTGTGATTGTATGATTGTGATTGTCTGATTGTGGTTGTGCGATTGTGATTGTACGATTGTGATTGTACGATTGTGATTGTATGATTGTGATTGCATGATTATGATTGTATGATTGTGATTGCATGATTGTGATTGTATGATTGTGATTGCATGATTTTGAATGTATGATTGCGATTGTATTATTGTGGTTGTACGATTGTGATTGTATGATTGTGATTGTATGATTGTGATTGTATGATTGTGATTGTATGATTGTGATTGTATGATTGTGATTGTATGATTGTGATTGTATGATTGTGATTGTATGATTGTGATTGTATGATTGTGATTGTATGATTGTGATTGTAAGATTGTGATTGTCTGATTGTGGTTGTGCGATTGTGATTGTACGATTGTGATTGTACGATTGTGATTGTATGATTGTGATTGCATGATTATGATTGTATGATTGTGATTGTATGATTGTGATGGTATGATTGTGATTGTATGATTGCGATCGTATGATTGTGATTGCCTGATTATGATTGTATGATTGTGATTGTATTATTGCGATTGTATGATTGTGATTGTATGATTATGATTGTATTTTTGTGATTGTATGATTGTGATTGTACGATTGTGATTGTATGATTGTGATTGTATGATTGTGATTGTATGATTGTGATTGTATGATTGTGATTGTATGATTGTGATTGTATGATTGTGATTGTATGATTGTGATTGTCTGATTGTGGTTGTGCGATTGTGATTGTACGATTGTGATTGTACGATTGTGATTGTATGATTGTGATTGCATGATTATGATTGTATGATTGTGATTGTATGATTGTGATTGCATGATTTTGAATGTATGATTGTGATTGTATGATTGTGATTGTATGATTGTGATTGTTTGATTGTGATTGTATGATTGTGATAGTATGATTGTGATTGTATGATTGTGATTGTATGATTGTGATTGTATGATTATGATTGTATGATTGTGATTGTATGATTGTATTTGGGTGATTGTATTTGGGAGATTGTATTTGGGAGATTGTAATTGTATGATTGCGATTGTATGATTGTGATTGTATGATTGCGATTGTATGAATGCGATTGTATGATTGTGATTGTATGATTGTGATTGTATGATTGTGATTGTATGATTGTGATTGTATGATTGTGATTGTATGATTGTGATTGTATGATTGTGAAAGTATGATTGTGATTGTATGATTGTGATTGTATGATTGTGATTGTATGATTGTGATTGTATGATTGTGATTGTATGATTGTGATTGTATGATTGTGATTGTATGATTGTGATTGTATGATTGTGATTGTATGATTGTGATTGTATGATTGTGATTGTATGATTGTGATTGTATGATTGTGATTGTATGATTGTGATTGTATGATTGTGATTGTATGAATGTATTTGGGATATTGTAATTGTATGATTGCGATTGTATGATTGTGATTGTATGATTGTGATTGTATGATTGTGATTGTATGAGTGTGATTGTGTGATTGTGGTTGTGCGATTGAGATTGTATGATTATGATTGTATTTTTGTGATTGTATGATTGTGATTGTATGATTGTGATTGTATGATTGTGATTGTATGATTGTGATTGTCTGATTGTGGTTGTGCGATTGTGATTGTACGATTGTGATTGTACGATTGTGATTGTATGATTGTGATTGCATGATTATGATTGTATGATTGTGATTGCATGATTGTGATTGTATGATTGTGATTGCATGATTTTGAATATATGATTGTGATTGTATGATTGTGATTGTATGATTGTGATTGTATGATTGTGATTGTATGATTGTGATTGTATGATTGTGATAGTATGATTGTGATTGTATGATTGTGATTGTATGATTGTATTTGGGAGATTGTAATTGTATGATTGCGATTGTATGATTGTGATTGTATGATTGCGATTGTATGAATGCGATTGTATGATTGTGATTGTATGATTGTGATTGTATGATTGTGATTGTATGATTGTGATTGTATGATTGTGATAGTATGATTGTGAAAGTATGATTGTGATTGTATGATTGTGATTGTATGATTGTGATGTATGATTGTAATTGTATGATTATGATTGTATGATTGTGATTATATGATTGTTATTGTATGACTGTGATTGTATGATTGTGATTGTATGATTGTGATAGTATGATTGTGAAAGTATGATTGTGATTGTATGATTGTGATTGTATGATTGTGATTGTATGATTGTGATTGTATGATTGTGATTGTCTGATTGTGGTTGTGCGATTGTGATTGTACGATTGTGATTGTACGATTGTGATAGTATGATTGTGATTGTATGATTGTGATTGTATGATTGTGATTGTATGATTGTGATTGTATGATTGTGATTGTTTGATTGTATTTGGGAGATTGTATTTGGGAGATTGTAATTGTATGATTGCGATTGTATGATTGTGATTGTATGATTGCGATTGTATGATTGTGATTGCATGATTGTGATGTATGACTGTAATTGTATGATTATGATTGTATGATTGTGATTGTATGATTGAGATTGTATGATTGTGATTGTATGCTTGCGATTGTATGATTGTGATTGTATGATTGTGATTGTATGATTGTGATTGTATGATTGTATTTGGGATATTGTAATTGTATGATTGCGATTGTATGATTGTGATTGTATGATTGTGATTGTATGATTGTGATAGTATGATTGTGAAAGTATGATTGTGGTTGTATGATTGTGATTGTATGATTGTGATGTATGATTGTAATTGTATGATTATGATTGTATGATTGTGATTGTATGATTGTGATTGTATGATTGAGATTGTATGATTGTGATTGTATGCTTGCGATTATATGATTGTGATTGTATGATTGTGATTCTTTGATTGTGATTGTATGATTGTGATTGTATGATTGTGATTGTATGATTGTGATTGTATGATTGTGATTGTATGATTGTGATTGTATGATTGTGATTGTATGAATGTATTTGGGATATTGTAATTGTATGATTGCGATTGTATGATTGTGATTGTATGATTGTGATTGTATGATTGTGATTGTATGAGTGTGATTGTGTGATTGTGGTTGTGCGATTGAGATTGTATGATTATGATTGTATTTTTGTGATTGTATGATTGTGATTGTATGATTGTGATTGTATGATTGTGATTGTATGATTGTGATTGTATGATTGTGATTGTATGATTGTGATTGTATGATTGTGATTGTCTGATTGTGGTTGTGCGATTGTGATTGTACGATTGTGATTGTACGATTGTGATTGTATGATTGTGATTGCATGACTATGATTGTATGATTGTGATTGCATGATTGTGATTGTATGATTGTGATTGCATGATTTTGAATATATGATTGTGATTGTATGATTGTGATTGTATGATTGTGATTGTATGATTGTGATTGTATGATTGTGATTGTATGATTGTGATAGTATGATTGTGATTGTATGATTGTGATTGTATGATTGTGATTGTATGATTGTATTTGGGAGATTGTAATTGTATGATTGCGATTGTATGATTGTGATTGTATGATTGCGATTGTATGAATGCGATTGTATGATTGTGATTGTATGATTGTGATTGTATGATTGTGATTGTATGATTGTGATTGTATGATTGTGATAGTATGATTGTGAAAGTATGATTGTATCTGGGAGATTGTATTTGGGAGATTGTATTTGGGAGATTGTTATTGTATGATTGCGATTGTATGATTGTGATTGTATGATTGCGATTGTATGATTGTGATTGTATGATTGTGATGTATGATTGTAATTGTATGCTTGCGATTGTATGATTGTGATTGTATGATTGTATTTGGGTGATTGTGGTTGTATGATTGTGATAGTATGATCGTGATTGTATGATTGTGATTGTATGATTGTGATTGTATGACTGTGATTGTATGATTGTGATTGAATGATTGTGATTGCATGATTTTGAATGTATGACTGTGATTGTATGATTGTGATTGTATGATTGTGATTGTATGATTGTGATTGTATGATTGTGATAGTATGATTGTGATTGTGTGATTGTGATTGTATGATTGTGATTGTATGATTGTATTTGGGAGATTGTATTTGGGAGATTGTAATTGTATGATTGCGATTGTATGATTGTGATTGTATGAATGCGATTGTATGATTGTGATTGTATGATTGTGATTGTATGATTGTGATTGTATGATTGCGATTGTATGATTGTGATTGTATGATTGTATTTGGGAGATTGTATTTGGGATATTGTAATTGTATGATTGCGATTGTATGATTGTGATTGTATGATTGTGATGTATGATTGTAATTGTATGATTGTGATTGTATGATTGCGATTGTA
The DNA here is from genome assembly GCF_050947335.1 of Megachile rotundata. Classification (NCBI taxonomy): domain Eukaryota; kingdom Metazoa; phylum Arthropoda; class Insecta; order Hymenoptera; family Megachilidae; genus Megachile; species Megachile rotundata. The sequence goes on from NW_027473400.1 coordinate 64,170, forward strand.
TGATTGTGATTGTATGATTGTATTTGGGAGATTGTATTTGGGATATTGTAATTGTATGATTGCGATTGTATGATTGTGATTGTATGATTGTGATGTATGATTGTAATTGTATGATTATGATTGTATGATTGTGATTGTATGATTGAGATTGTATGATTGTGATTGTATGCTTGCGATTGTATGAATGTGATTGTATGATTGTGATTGTATGATTGTGATTGTATGATTGTGATTGTATGATTGTGATTGTATGATTGTGATTGTATGATTGTGATTGTATGATTGTGATTGTATGATTGTGATTGTATGATTGTGATTGTATGATTGTGATTGTATGATTGTGATTGTATGATTGTGATTGTATGATTGTGATTGTATGATTGTGATTGTATGATTGTGATTGTATGATTGTATTTGGGATATTGTAATTGTATGATTGCGATTGTATGATTGTGATTGTATGATTGTGATTGTATGATTGTGATAGTATGATTGTGAAAGTATGATTGTGATTGTATGATTGTGATTGTATGATTGTGATTGTATGATTGTGATGTATGATTGTAATTGTATGATTATGATTGTATGATTGTGATTATATGATTGTTATTGTATGACTGTGATTGTATGATTGTGATTGTATGATTGTGATAGTATGATTGTGAAAGTATGATTGTGATTGTATGATTGTGATTGTATGATTGTGATTGTATGATTGCGATTGTATGATTGTGATTGCATGATTGTGATGTATGACTGTAATTGTATGATTATGATTGTATGATTGTGATTGTATGATTGAGATTGTATGATTGTGATTGTATGCTTGCGATTGTATGATTGTGATTGTATGATTGTGATTGTATGGTTGTGATTGTATGATTGTGATTGTATGATTATGATTGTATGATTGTGATTGTATGATTGTGATTGTATGATTGTGGTTGTATGATTGTGATAGTATGATCGTGATTGTATGATTGTGATTGTATGATTGTGATTGTATGACTGTGATTGTATGATTGTGATTGAATGATTGTGATTGTATGATTGTGAAAGTATGATTGTGATGGTATGATTGTGATTGTATGATTGTGATTGTATGTTTGTGATTGTATGAGTGTGATTGTCTGATTGTGGTTGTGCGATTGTGATTGTACGATTGTGATTGTACGATTGTTATTGAATGATTGTGATTGTATGATTCTGATTGTATGATTGTGATTGCATGATTGTGATTGTATGATTGTGATTGCATGATTTTGAATGTATGATTGCGATTGTATTATTGTGGTTGTATGATTGTGATTGTATGATTGTGATTGTATGATTGTGATTGTATGATTGTATTTGGGTGATTGTATTTGGGAGATTGTATTTGGGAGATTGTAATTGTATGATTGCGATTGTATGATTGTGATTGTATGATTGCGATTGTATGAATGCGATTGTATGATTGTGATTGTATGATTGTGATTGTATGATTGTGATAGTATGATTGTGAAAGTATGATTGTGATTGTATGATTGTGATTGTATGATTGAGATTGTATGATTGTAATTGTATGCTTGCGATTGTATGATTGTGATTGTATGATTGTATTTGGGTGATTGTGGTTGTATGATTGTGATAGTATGATCGTGATTGTATGATTGTGATTGTATGATTGTGATTGTATGACTGTGATTGTATGATTGTGATTGAATGATTGTGATTGTATGATTGTGAAAGTATGATTGTGATGGTATGATTGTGATTGTATGATTGTGATTGTATGTTTGTGATTGTATGAGTGTGATTGTATGATTGTGATTGTCTGATTGTGGTTGTGCGATTGTGATTGTACGATTGTGATTGTACGATTGTGATTGTATGATTGTGATTGCATGATTATGATTGTATGATTGTGATTGCATGATTGTGATTGTATGATTGTGATTGCATGATTTTGAATGTATGATTGCGATTGTATTATTGTGGTTGTACGATTGTGATTGTATGATTGTGATTGTATGATTGTGATTGTATGATTGTGATTGTATGATTGTGATTGTATGATTGTGATTGTATGATTGTGATTGTATGATTGTGATTGTATGATTGTGATTGTATGATTGTGATTGTATGATTGTGATTGTCTGATTGTGGTTGTGCGATTGTGATTGTACGATTGTGATTGTACGATTGTGATTGTATGATTGTGATTGCATGATTATGATTGTATGATTGTGATTGTATGATTGTGATGGTATGATTGTGATTGTATGATTGCGATCGTATGATTGTGATTGCCTGATTATGATTGTATGATTGTGATTGTATTATTGCGATTGTATGATTGTGATTGTATGATTATGATTGTATTTTTGTGATTGTATGATTGTGATTGTACGATTGTGATTGTACGATTGTGATTGTATGATTGTGATTGTATGATTGTGATTGTATGATTGTGATTGTATGATTGTGATTGTATGATTGTGATTGTATGATTGTGATTGTATGATTGTGATTGTCTGATTGTGGTTGTGCGATTGTGATTGTACGATTGTGATTGTACGATTGTGATTGTATGATTGTGATTGCATGATTATGATTGTATGATTGTGATTGTATGATTGTGATTGCATGATTTTGAATGTATGATTGTGATTGTATGATTGTGATTGTATGATTGTGATTGTTTGATTGTGATTGTATGATTGTGATAGTATGATTGTGATTGTATGATTGTGATTGTATGATTGTGATTGTATGATTATGATTGTATGATTGTGATTGTATGATTGTATTTGGGTGATTGTATTTGGGAGATTGTATTTGGGAGATTGTAATTGTATGATTGCGATTGTATGATTGTGATTGTATGATTGCGATTGTATGAATGCGATTGTATGATTGTGATTGTATGATTGTGATTGTATGATTGTGATTGTATGATTGTGATTGTATGATTGTGATTGTATGATTGTGATTGTATGATTGTGAAAGTATGATTGTGATTGTATGATTGTGATTGTATGATTGTGATTGTATGATTGTGATTGTATGATTGTGATTGTATGATTGTGATTGTATGATTGTGATTGTATGATTGTGATTGTATGATTGTGATTGTATGATTGTGATTGTATGATTGTGATTGTATGATTGTGATTGTATGATTGTGATTGTATGAATGTATTTGGGATATTGTAATTGTATGATTGCGATTGTATGATTGTGATTGTATGATTGTGATTGTATGATTGTGATTGTATGAGTGTGATTGTGTGATTGTGGTTGTGCGATTGAGATTGTATGATTATGATTGTATTTTTGTGATTGTATGATTGTGATTGTATGATTGTGATTGTATGATTGTGATTGTATGATTGTGATTGTCTGATTGTGGTTGTGCGATTGTGATTGTACGATTGTGATTGTACGATTGTGATTGTATGATTGTGATTGCATGATTATGATTGTATGATTGTGATTGTATGATTGTGATTGTATGATTGTGGTTGTGCGATTGTGATTGTACGATTGTGATTGTACGATTGTGATAGTATGATTGTGATTGTATGATTGTGATTGTGTGATTGTGATTGTATGATTGTGATAGTATGATTGTGATTGTATGATTGTGATTGTATGATTGTGATTGTATGATTGTATTTGGGAGATTGTAATTGTATGATTGCGATTGTATGATTGTGATTGTATGATTGCGATTGTATGAATGCGATTGTATGATTGTGATTGTATGATTGTGATTGTATGATTGTGATTGTATGATTGTGATTGTATGATTGTGATAGTATGATTGTGAAAGTATGATTGTGATTGTATGATTGTGATTGTATGATTGTGATGTATGATTGTAATTGCATGATTATGATTGTATGATTGTGATTATATGATTGTTATTGTATGACTGTGATTGTATGATTGTGATTGTATGATTGTGATAGTATGATTGTGAAAGTATGATTGTGATTGTATGATTGTGATTGTATGATTGTGATTGTATGATTGTGATTGTATGATTGTGATTGTCTGATTGTGGTTGTGCGATTGTGATTGTACGATTGTGATTGTACGATTGTGATAGTATGATTGTGATTGTATGATTGTGATTGTATGATTGTGATTGTATGATTGTGATTGTATGATTGTGATTGTTTGATTGTATTTGGGAGATTGTATTTGGGAGATTGTAATTGTATGATTGCGATTGTATGATTGTGATTGTATGATTGCGATTGTATGATTGTGATTGCATGATTGTGATGTATGACTGTAATTGTATGATTATGATTGTATGATTGTGATTGTATGATTGAGATTGTATGATTGTGATTGTATGCTTGCGATTGTATGATTGTGATTGTATGATTGTGATTGTATGATTGTATTTGGGATATTGTAATTGTATGATTGCGATTGTATGATTGTGATTGTATGATTGTGATTGTATGATTGTGATAGTATGATTGTGAAAGTATGATTGTGATTGTATGATTGTGATTGTATGATTGTGATGTATGATTGTAATTGTATGATTATGATTGTATGATTGTGATTGTATGATTGTGATTGTATGATTGAGATTGTATGATTGTGATTGTATGCTTGCGATTATATGATTGTGATTGTATGATTGTGATTCTTTGATTGTGATTGTATGATTGTGATTGTATGATTGTGATTGTATGATTGTGATTATATGATTGTGATTGTATGATTGTGATTGTATGATTGTGATAGTATGATTGTGATTATATGATTGTTATTGTATGACTGTGATTGTATGATTGTGATTGTATGATTGTGATAGTATGATTGTGAAAGTATGATTGTGATTGTATGATTGTGATTGTATGATTGTGATTGTATGATTGTGATTGTATGATTGTGATTGTCTGATTGTGGTTGCGCGATTGTGATTGTACGATTGTGATTGTACGATTGTGATAGTATGATTGTGATTGTATGATTGTAATTGTATGATTGTGATTGTATGATTGTGATTGTTTGATTGTATTTGGGAGATTGTATTTGGGAGATTGTAATTGTATGATTGCGATTGTATGATTGTGATTGTATGATTGCGATTGTATGATTGTGATTGCATGATTGTGATGTATGACTGTAATAGTATGATTATGATTGTATGATTGTGATTGTATGATTGAGATTGTATGATTGTGATTGTATGATTGTGATGTATGATTGTAATTGTATGATTATGATTGTATGATTGTGATTGTATGATTGTGATGGTATGATTGTGATTGTATGATTGCGATCGTATGATTGTGATTGCATGATTATGATTGTATGATTGTGATTGTATTATTGCGATTGTATGATTGTGATTGTATGATTATGATTGTATTTTTGTGATTGTATGATTGTGATTGTACGATTGTGATTGTATGATTGTGATTGTATGATTGTGATGTATGATTGTAATTGTATGATTATGATTGTATGATTGTGATTGTATGATTGTGATTGTATGATTGTGATTGTATGATTGTGATTGTATGATTGTATCTGGGAGATTGCATTTGGGAGATTGTATTTGGGAGATTGTAATTGTATGATTGCGATTGTATGATTGTGATTGTATGATTGCGATTGTATGATTGTGATTGTATGATTGTGATGTATGATTGTAATTGTATGATTATGATTGTATGATTGTGATTGTATGATTGTGATGGTATGATTGTGATTGTATGATTGCGATCGTATGATTGTGATTGCATGATTATGATTGTATGATTGTGATTGTATTATTGCGATTGTATGATTGTGATTGTATGATTATGATTGTATTTTTGTGATTGTATGATTGTGATTGTACGATTGTGATTGTATGATTGTGATTGTATGATTGTGATTGTATGATTGTGATTGTATGATTGTGATTGTATGATTGTGATTGTATGATTGTGATTGTATGATTGTGATTGTATGATTGTGATTGTCTGATTGTGGTTGTGCGATTGTGATTGTACGATTGTGATTGTACGATTGTGATTGTATGATTGTGATTGCATGATTATGATTGTATGATTGTGATTGCATGATTGTGATTGTATGATTGTGATTGCATGATTTTGAATGTATGATTGTGATTGTATGATTGTGATTGTATGATTGTGATTGTATGATTGTGATTGTTTGATTGTGATTGTATGATTGTGATAGTATGATTGTGATTGTATGATTGTGATTGTATGATTATGATTGTATGATTGTGATTGTATGATTGTATTTGGGTGATTGTATTTGGGAGATTGTATTTGGGAGATTGTAATTGTATGATTGCGATTGTATGATTGTGATTGTATGATTGCGATTGTATGAATGCGATTGTATGATTGTGATTGTATGATTGTGATTGTATGATTGTGATTGTATGATTGTGATTGTATGATTGTGATTGTATGATTGTATTTGGGAGATTGTATTTGGGATATTGTAATTGTATGATTGCGATTGTATGATTGTGATTGTATGATTGAGATTGTATGATTGTGATTGTATGATTGTGATTGTATGATTGTGATAGTATGATTGCGATTGTATGATTGTGATTGTATGATTGTGATTGTATGATTGTGATTGTATGATTGTGATAGTATGATTGTGATTGTATGATTGTGATTGTATGATTGTGATTGTATGATTATGATTGTATGATTGTGATTGTATGATTGTATTTGGGTGATTGTATTTGGGAGATTGTATTTGGGAGATTGTAATTGTATGATTGCGATTGTATGATTGTGATTGTATGATTGCGATTGTATGATTGTGATTGTATGATTATGATTGTATTTTTGTGATTGTATGATTGTGATTGTATGATTGTGATTGTATGATTGTGATTGTTTGATTGTATTTGGGAGATTGTAATTGTATGATTGCGATTGTATGATTGTGATTGTATGATTGCGATTGTATGATTGTGATTGCATGATTGTGATGTATGACTGTAATTGTATGATTATGATTGTATGATTGTGATTGTATGATTGAGATTGTATGATTGTGAGTGTATGCTTGCGATTGTATGATTGTGATTGTATGATTGTGATTGTATGATTGTGATTGTATGATTGTGATTGTATGATTGTGATTGTATGATTGTGATTGTATGATTGTATTTGGGAGCTTGTATTTGGGAGATTGTATTTGGGAGATTGTAATTGTATGATTGCGATTGTATGATTGTGATTGTATGATTGCGATTGTATGATTGTGATTGTATGATTGTGATGTATGATTGTAATTGTATGATTATGATTGTATGATTGTGATTGTATGATTGTGATGGTATGATTGTGATTGTATGATTGCGATCGTATGATTGTGATTGCATGATTATGATTGTATGATTGTGATTGTATGATTGCTATTGTATGATTGTGATTGTATGATTATGATTGTATTTTTGTGATTGTATGATTGTGATTGTACGATTGTGATTGTATGATTGTGATTGTATGATTGTGATTGTATGATTGTGATTGTATGATTGTGATTGTATGATTGTGATTGTATGATTGTGATTGTATGATTGTGATTGTATGATTGTGATTGTCTGATTGTGGTTGTGCGATTGTGATTGTACGATTGTGATTGTACGATTGTGATTGTATGATTGTGATTGCATGATTATGATTGTATGATTGTGATTGCATGATTGTGATTGTATGATTGTGATTGCATGATTTTGAATGTATGATTGTGATTGTATGATTGTGATTGTATAATTGTGATTGTATGATTGTGATTGTATGATAGTGATTGTATGATTGTGATAGTATGATTGTGAGTGTATGATTGTGATTGTATGATTGTGATTGTATGATTATGATTGTATGATTGTGATTGTATGATTGTATTTGGGTGATTGTATTTGGGAGATCGTATTTGGGAGATTGTAATTGTATGATTGCGATTGTATGATTATGATTGTATGATTGCGATTGTATGAATGCGATTGTATGATTGTGATTGTATGATTGTGATTGCATGATTGTGATTGTATGATTGTGATTGCATGATTTTGAATGTATGATTGCGATTGTATGATTGTGGTTGTATGATTGTGATTGTATGATTGTGATCGTATGATTGTGATTGTATGATTGTGATAGTATGATTGTGATTGTATGATTGTGATTGTATGATTGTGATTGTATGATTGTGATTGTATGATTGTATTTGGCAGATTGTATTTGGGAGATTGTATTTGGGAGATTGTAATTGTATGATTGCGATTGTATGATTGTGATTGTATGATTGCGATTGTATGATTGTGATTGTATGATTGTGATGTATGATTGTAATTGTATGATTATGATTGTATGATTGTGATTGTATGATTGTGATTGTATGATTGTATCTGGGAGATTGTATTTGGGAGATTGTATTTGGGAGATTGTAATTGTATGATTGCGATTGTATGATTGTGATTGTATGATTGCGATTGTATGATTGTGATTGTATGATTGTGATGTATGATTGTAATTGTATGATTATGATTGTATGATTGTGATTGTATGATTGTGATGGTATGATTGTGATTGTATGATTGCGATCGTATGATTGTGATTGCATGATTATGATTGTATGATTGTGATTGTATGATTGCGATTGTATGATTGTGATTGTATGATTATGATTGTATTTCTGTGATTGTATGATTGTGATTGTACGATTGTGATTGTATGATTGTGATTGTATGATTGTGATTGTATGATTGTGATTGAATGATTGTGATTGTATGATTGTGATTGTATGATTGTGATTGTATGATTGTGATTGTATGATTGTGATTGTCTGATTGTGGTTGTGCGATTGTGATTGTACGATTTTGATTGTACGATTGTGATTGTATGATTGTGATTGCATGATTATGATTGTATGATTGTGATTGCATGATTGTGATTGTATGATTGTGATTGTATGATTGTGATTGTATGATCGTGATTGTATGATTGTGATAGTATGATTGTGATTGTATGATTGTGATTGTATGATTGTGATTGTATGATTATGATTGTATGATTGTGATTGTACGATTGTATTTGGGTGATTGTATTTGGGAGATTGTATTTGGGAGATTGTAATTGTATGATTGCGATTGTATGATTGTGATTGTATGATTGCGATTGTATGATTGTGATTGTATGATTATGATTGTATTTTTGTAATTGTATGATTGTGATTGTATGATTGTGATTGTATGATTGTGATTGTATGATTGTGATTGTATGATTGTGATTGTATGATTGTGATTGTATGATTGTGATTGTCTGATTGTGGTTGTGCGATTGTGATTGTACGATTGTGATTGTACGATTGTGATTGTATGATTGTGATTGCATGATTATGATTGTATGATTGTGATTGCATGATTGTGATTGTATGATTGTGATTGCATGATTTTGAATGTATGATTGTGATTGTATGATTGTGATTGTATGATTGTGATTGTATGATTGTGATTGTATGATTGTGATTGTATGATTGTGATAGTATGATTGTGATTGTATGATTGTGATTGTATGATTGTGATTGTATGATTGTGATGTATGATTGTAATTGTATGATTATGATTGTATGATTGTGATTATATGATTGTTATTGTATGACTGTGATTGTATGATTGTGATTGTATGATTGTGATAGTATGATTGTGAAAGTATGATTGTGATTGTATGATTGTGATTGTATGATTGTGATTGTATGATTGCGATTGTATGATTGTGATTGCATGATTGTGATGTATGACTGTAATTGTATGATTATGATTGTATGATTGTGATTGTATGATTGAGATTGTATGATTGTGATTGTATGCTTGCGATTGTATGATTGTGATTGTATGATTGTGATTGTATGGTTGTGATTGTATGATTGTGATTGTATGATTATGATTGTATGATTGTGATTGTATGATTGTGATTGTATGATTGTGGTTGTACGATTGTGATAGTATGATCGTGATTGTATGATTGTGATTGTATGATTGTGATTGTATGACTGTGATTGTATGATTGTGATTGAATGATTGTGATTGTATGATTGTGAAAGTATGATTGTGATGGTATGATTGTGATTGTATGATTGTGATTGTATGTTTGTGATTGTATGAGTGTGATTGTCTGATTGTGGTTGTGCGATTGTGATTGTACGATTGTGATTGTACGATTGTTATTGAATGATTGTGATTGTATGATTCTGATTGTATGATTGTGATTGCATGATTGTGATTGTATGATTGTGATTGCATGATTTTGAATGTATGATTGCGATTGTATTATTGTGGTTGTATGATTGTGATTGTATGATTGTGATTGTATGATTGTGATTGTATGATTGTGATTGTATGATTGTATTTGGGTGATTGTATTTGGGAGATTGTATTTGGGAGATTGTAATTGTATGATTGCGATTGTATGATTGTGATTGTATGATTGCGATTGTATGAATGCGATTGTATGATTGTGATTGTATGATTGTGATTGTATGATTGTGATAGTATGATTGTGAAAGTATGATTGTGATTGTATGATTGTGATTGTATGATTGAGATTGTATGATTGTGATTGTATGATTGTGATTGTATGATTGAGATTGTATGATTGTAATTGTATGCTTGCGATTGTATGATTGTGATTGTATGATTGTGATTGTATGATTGTGATAGTATGATTGTGATTGTATGATTGTGATTGTATGATTGTGATTGTATGATTGTATTTGGGAGATTGTAATTGTATGATTGCGATTGTATGATTGTGATTGTATGATTGCGATTGTATGAATGCGATTGTATGATTGTGATTGTATGATTGTGATTGTATGATTGTGATTGTATGATTGCGATTGTATGATTGTGATTGTATGATTGTATTTGGGAGATTGTATTTGGGATATTGTAATTGTATGATTGCGATTGTATGATTGTGATTGTATGATTGTGATGTATGATTGTAATTGTATGATTATGATTGTATGATTGTGATTGTATGATTGAGATTGTATGATTGTGATTGTATGCTTGCGATTGTATGAATGTGATTGTATGATTGTGATTGTATGATTGTGATTGTATGATTGTGATTGTATGATTGTGATTGTATGATTGTGATTGTATGATTGTGATTGTATGATTGTGATTGTATGATTGTGATTGTATGATTGTATTTGGGATATTGTAATTGTATGATTGCGATTGTATGATTGTGATTGTATGATTGTGATTGTATGATTGTGATAGTATGATTGTGAAAGTATGATTGTGATTGTATGATTGTGATTGTATGATTGTGATTGTATGATTGTGATGTATGATTGTAATTGTATGATTATGATTGTATGATTGTGATTATATGATTGTTATTGTATGACTGTGATTGTATGATTGTGATTGTATGATTGTGATAGTATGATTGTGAAAGTATGATTGTGATTGTATGATTGTGATTGTATGATTGTGATTGTATGATTGCGATTGTATGATTGTGATTGCATGATTGTGATGTATGACTGTAATTGTATGATTATGATTGTATGATTGTGATTGTATGATTGAGATTGTATGATTGTGATTGTATGCTTGCGATTGTATGATTGTGATTGTATGATTGTGATTGTATGGTTGTGATTGTATGATTGTGATTGTATGATTATGATTGTATGATTGTGATTGTATGATTGTGATTGTATGATTGTGGTTGTACGATTGTGATAGTATGATCGTGATTGTATGATTGTGATTGTATGATTGTGATTGTATGACTGTGATTGTATGATTGTGATTGAATGATTGTGATTGTATGATTGTGAAAGTATGATTGTGATGGTATGATTGTGATTGTATGATTGTGATTGTATGTTTGTGATTGTATGAGTGTGATTGTCTGATTGTGGTTGTGCGATTGTGATTGTACGATTGTGATTGTACGATTGTTATTGAATGATTGTGATTGTATGATTCTGATTGTATGATTGTGATTGCATGATTGTGATTGTATGATTGTGATTGCATGATTTTGAATGTATGATTGCGATTGTATTATTGTGGTTGTATGATTGTGATTGTATGATTGTGATTGTATGATTGTGATTGTATGATTGTGATTGTATGATTGTATTTGGGTGATTGTATTTGGGAGATTGTATTTGGGAGATTGTAATTGTATGATTGCGATTGTATGATTGTGATTGTATGATTGCGATTGTATGAATGCGATTGTATGATTGTGATTGTATGATTGTGATTGTATGATTGTGATAGTATGATTGTGAAAGTATGATTGTGATTGTATGATTGTGATTGTATGATTGAGATTGTATGATTGTAATTGTATGCTTGCGATTGTATGATTGTGATTGTATGATTGTGATTGTATGATTGTGATTGTATGATTGTGATTGTATGATTGTGATTGTATGATTGTGATTGTATGATTGTGATTGTATGATTATGATTGTATGATTGTGATTGTATGATTGTGATAGTATGATTGTGATTGTATGATTGTGATTGTATGATTATGATTGTATGATTGTGATTGTATGATTGTATTTGGGTGATTGTGGTTGTATGATTGTGATAGTATGATCGTGATTGTATGATTGTGATTGTATGATTGTGATTGTATGACTGTGATTGTATGATTGTGATTGAATGATTGTGATTGTATGATTGTGAAAGTATGATTGTGATGGTATGATTGTGATTGTATGATTGTGATTGTATGTTTGTGATTGTATGAGTGTGATTGTCTGATTGTGGTTGTGCGATTGTGATTGTACGATTGTGATTGTACGATTGTTATTGAATGATTGTGATTGTATGATTCTGATTGTATGATTGTGATTGCATGATTGTGATTGTATGATTGTGATTGCATGATTTTGAATGTATGATTGCGATTGTATTATTGTGGTTGTACGATTGTGATTGTATGATTGTGATTGTATGATTGTGATTCTATGATTGTGATTGTATGATTGTGATTGTATGATTGTGATTGTATGATTGTGATTGTATGATTGTGATTGTATGATTGTGATTGTCTGATTGTGGTTGTGCGATTGTGATTGTACGATTGTGATTGTACGATTGTGATTGTATGAGTGTGATTGCATGATTATGATTGTATGATTGTGATTGCATGATTGTGATTGTATGATTGTGATTGCATGATTTTGAATGTATGATTGTGATTGTATGATTGTGATAGTATGATTGTGATTGTATGATTGTGATTGTATGATTGTGATTGTATGATTGTGATGTATGATTGTAATTGTATGATTATGATTGTATGATTGTGATTATATGATTGTTATTGTATGACTGTGATTGTATGATTGTGATTGTATGATTGTGATAGTATGATTGTGAAAGTATGATTGTGATTGTATGATTGTGATTGTATGATTGTGATTGTATGATTGCGATTGTATGATTGTGATTGCATGATTGTAATTGTATGCTTGCGATTGTATGATTGTGATTGTATGATTGTGATTGTATGATTGTGATTGTATGATTGTGATTGTATGATTGTGATTGTATGATTGTGATTGTATGATTGTGATTGTATGATTATGATTGTATGATTGTGATTGTATGATTGTGATAGTATGATTGTGATTGTATGATTGTGATTGTATGATTATGATTGTATGATTGTGATTGTATGATTGTATTTGGGTGATTGTGGTTGTATGATTGTGATAGTATGATCGTGATTGTATGATTGTGATTGTATGATTGTGATTGTATGACTGTGATTGTATGATTGTGATTGAATGATTGTGATTGTATGATTGTGAAAGTATGATTGTGATGGTATGATTGTGATTGTATGATTGTGATTGTATGTTTGTGATTGTATGAGTGTGATTGTCTGATTGTGGTTGTGCGATTGTGATTGTACGATTGTGATTGTACGATTGTTATTGAATGATTGTGATTGTATGATTCTGATTGTATGATTGTGATTGCATGATTGTGATTGTATGATTGTGATTGCATGATTTTGAATGTATGATTGCGATTGTATTATTGTGGTTGTACGATTGTGATTGTATGATTGTGATTGTATGATTGTGATTCTATGATTGTGATTGTATGATTGTGATTGTATGATTGTGATTGTATGATTGTGATTGTATGATTGTGATTGTATGATTGTGATTGTCTGATTGTGGTTGTGCGATTGTGATTGTACGATTGTGATTGTACGATTGTGATTGTATGAGTGTGATTGCATGATTATGATTGTATGATTGTGATTGCATGATTGTGATTGTATGATTGTGATTGCATGATTTTGAATGTATGATTGTGATTGTATGATTGTGATTGTATAATTGTGATTGTATGATTGTGATTGTATGATTGTGATTGTATGATTGTGATAGTATGATTGTGATTGTATGATTGTGATTGTATGATTGTGATTGTATGATTATGATTGTATGATTGTGATTGTATGATTGTATTTGGGTGATTGTATTTGGGAGATCGTATTTGGGAGATTGTAATTGTATGATTGCGATTGTATGATTGTGATTGTATGATTGCGATTGTATGAATGCGATTGTATGATTGTGATTGTATGATTGTGATTGCATGATTGTGATTGTATGATTGTGATTGCATGATTTTGTATGTATGATTGCGATTGTATGATTGTGGTTGTATGATTGTGATTGTATGATTGTGATCGTATGATTGTGATTGTATGATTGTGATAGTATGATTGTGATTGTATGATTGTGATTGTATGATTGTGATTGTATGATTGTGATTGTATGATTGTATTTGGGAGATTGTATTTGGGAGATTGTATTTGGGAGATTGTAATTGTATGATTGCGATTGTATGATTGTGATTGTATGATTGCGATTGTATGATTGTGATTGTATGATTGTGATGTATGATTGTAATTGTATGATTATGATTGTATGATTGTGATTGTATGATTGTGATTGTATGATTGTGATTGTATGATTGTATCTGGGAGATTGTATTTGGGAGATTGTATTTGGGAGATTGTAATTGTATGATTGCGATTGTATGATTGTGATTGTATGATTGCGATTGTATGATTGTGATTGTATGATTGTGATGTATGATTGTAATTGTATGATTATGATTGTATGATTGTGATTGTATGATTGTGATGGTATGATTGTGATTGTATGATTGCGATCGTATGATTGTGATTGCATGATTATGATTGTATGATTGTGATTGTATGATTGCGATTGTATGATTGTGATTGTATGATTATGATTGTATTTTTGTGATTGTATGATTGTGATTGTACGATTGTGATTGTATGATTGTGATTGTATGATTGTGATTGTATGATTGTGATTGTATGATTGTGATTGTATGATTGTGATTGTATGATTGTGATTGTAGGATTGTGATTGTCTGATTGTGGTTGTGCGATTGTGATTGTACGATTGTGATTGTACGATTGTGATTGTATGATTGTGATTGCATGATTATGATTGTATGATTGTGATTGCATGATTGTGATTGTATGATTGTGATTGCATGATTTTGAATGTATGATTGTGATTGTATGATTGTGATTGTATAATTGTGATTGTATGATTGTGATTGTATGATTGTGATTGTATGATTGTGATAGTATGATTGTGATTGTATGATTGTGATTGTATGATTGTGATTGTATGATTATGATTGTATGATTGTGATTGTATGATTGTATTTGGGTGATTGTATTTGGGAGATCGTATTTGGGAGATTGTAATTGTATGATTGCGATTGTATGATTGTGATTGTATGATTGCGATTGTATGAATGCGATTGTATGATTGTGATTGTATGATTGTGATTGCATGATTGTGATTGTATGATTGTGATTGCATGATTTTGTATGTATGATTGCGATTGTATGATTGTGGTTGTATGATTGTGATTGTATGATTGTGATCGTATGATTGTGATTGTATGATTGTGATAGTATGATTGTGATTGTATGATTGTGATTGTATGATTGTGATTGTATGATTGTGATTGTATGATTGTATTTGGGAGATTGTATTTGGGAGATTGTATTTGGGAGATTGTAATTGTATGATTGCGATTGTATGATTGTGATTGTATGATTGCGATTGTATGATTGTGATTGTATGATTGTGATGTATGATTGTAATTGTATGATTATGATTGTATGATTGTGATTGTATGATTGTGATTGTATGATTGTGATTGTATGATTGTATCTGGGAGATTGTATTTGGGAGATTGTATTTGGGAGATTGTAATTGTATGATTGCGATTGTATGATTGTGATTGTATGATTGCGATTGTATGATTGTGATTGTATGATTGTGATGTATGATTGTAATTGTATGATTATGATTGTATGATTGTGATTGTATGATTGTGATGGTATGATTGTGATTGTATGATTGCGATCGTATGATTGTGATTGCATGATTATGATTGTATGATTGTGATTGTATGATTGCGATTGTATGATTGTGATTGTATGATTATGATTGTATTTTTGTGATTGTATGATTGTGATTGTACGATTGTGATTGTATGATTGTGATTGTATGATTGTGATTGTATGATTGTGATTGTATGATTGTGATTGTATGATTGTGATTGTATGATTGTGATTGTCTGATTGTGGTTGTGCGATTGTGATTGTACGATTGTGATTGTACGATTGTGATTGTATGATTGTGATTGCATGATTATGATTGTATGATTGTGATTGCATGATTGTGATTGTATGATTGTGATTGCATGATTTTGAATGTATGATTGTGATTGTATGATTGTGATTGTATGATTGTGATTGTATGATTGTGATTGTATGATTGTGATTGTATGATTGTGATAGTATGATTGTGATTGTATGATTGTGATTGTATGATTATGATTGTATGATTGTGATTGTATGATTGTATTTGGGTGATTGTATTTGGGAGATTGTATTTGGGAGATTGTAATTGTATGATTGCGATTGTATGATTGTGATTGTATGATTGCGATTGTATGAATGCGATTGTATGATTGTGATTGTATGATTGTGATTGTATGATTGTGATTGTATGATTGTGATTGTATGATTATGATTGTATGATTGTGATTGTATGATTGTATTTGGGAGATTGTATTTGGGATATTGTAATTGTATGATTGCGATTGTATGATTGTGATTGTATGATTGAGATTTTATGATTGTGATTGTATGATTGTGATTGTATGATTGTGATTGTATGATTGTGATAGTATGATTGCGATTGTATGATTGTGATTGTATGATTGTGATTGTATGATTGTGATTGAATGATTGTGATAGTATGATTGTGATTGTATGATTGTGATGGTATGATTGTGATTGTATGATTGCGATCGTATGATTGTGATTGCATGATTATGATTGTATGATTGTGATTGTATGATTGCGATTGTATGATTGTGATTGTATGATTATGATTGTATTTTTGTGATTGTACGATTGTGATTGTATGATTGTGATTGTATGATTGTGATTGTATGATTGTGATTGTATGATTGTGATTGTGTGATTGTGATTGTGTGATTGTGGTTGTGCGATTGTGATTGTACGATCGTGATTGTACGATTGTGATTGTATGATTGTGATTGCATGATTATGATTGTATGATTGTGATTGCATGATTGTGATTGTATGATTGTGATTGCATGATTTTGAATGTATGACTGTGATTGTATGATTGTGATTGTATGATTGTGATTGTATGATTGTGATTGTATGATTGCGATTGTATGATTGTGATTGTATGATTGTGATGTATGATTGTAATTGTATGATTATGATTGTATGATTGTGATTGTATGATTGTGATTGTATGATTGTGATTGTATGATTGTATCTGGGAGATTGTATTTGGGAGATTGTATTTGGGAGATTGTAATTGTATGATTGCGATTGTATGATTGTGATTGTATGATTGCGATTGTATGATTGTGATTGTATGATTGTGATGTATGATTGTAATTGTATGATTATGATTGTATGATTGTGATTGTATGATTGTGATGGTATGATTGTGATTGTATGATTGCGATCGTATGATTGTGATTGCATGATTATGATTGTATGATTGTGATTGTATGATTGCGATTGTATGATTGTGATTGTATGATTATGATTGTATTTTTGTGATTGTATGATTGTGATTGTACGATTGTGATTGTATGATTGTGATTGTATGATTGTGATTGTATGATTGTGATTGTATGATTGTGATTGTATGATTGTGATTGTATGATTGTGATTGTAGGATTGTGATTGTCTGATTGTGGTTGTGCGATTGTGATTGTACGATTGTGATTGTACGATTGTGATTGTATGATTGTGATTGCATGATTATGATTGTATGATTGTGATTGCATGATTGTGATTGTATGATTGTGATTGCATGATTTTGAATGTATGATTGTGATTGTATGATTGTGATTGTATAATTGTGATTGTATGATTGTGATTGTATGATTGTGATTGTATGATTGTGATAGTATGATTGTGATTGTATGATTGTGATTGTATGATTGTGATTGTATGATTATGATTGTATGATTGTGATTGTATGATTGTATTTGGGTGATTGTATTTGGGAGATCGTATTTGGGAGATTGTAATTGTATGATTGCGATTGTATGATTGTGATTGTATGATTGCGATTGTATGAATGCGATTGTATGATTGTGATTGTATGATTGTGATTGCATGATTGTGATTGTATGATTGTGATTGCATGATTTTGTATGTATGATTGCGATTGTATGATTGTGGTTGTATGATTGTGATTGTATGATTGTGATCGTATGATTGTGATTGTATGATTGTGATAGTATGATTGTGATTGTATGATTGTGATTGTATGATTGTGATTGTATGATTGTGATTGTATGATTGTATTTGGGAGATTGTATTTGGGAGATTGTATTTGGGAGATTGTATTTGGGAGATTGTAATTGTATGATTGCGATTGTATGATTGTGATTGTATGATTGCGATTGTATGATTGTGATTGTATGATTGTGATGTATGATTGTAATTGTATGATTATGATTGTATGATTGTGATTGTATGATTGTGATTGTATGATTGTGATTGTATGATTGTATCTGGGAGATTGTATTTGGGAGATTGTATTTGGGAGATTGTAATTGTATGATTGCGATTGTATGATTGTGATTGTATGATTGCGATTGTATGATTGTGATTGTATGATTGTGATGTATGATTGTAATTGTATGATTATGATTGTATGATTGTGATTGTATGATTGTGATGGTATGATTGTGATTGTATGATTGCGATCGTATGATTGTGATTGCATGATTATGATTGTATGATTGTGATTGTATGATTGCGATTGTATGATTGTGATTGTATGATTATGATTGTATTTTTGTGATTGTATGATTGTGATTGTACGATTGTGATTGTATGATTGTGATTGTATGATTGTGATTGTATGATTGTGATTGTATGATTGTGATTGTATGATTGTGATTGTATGATTGTGATTGTCTGATTGTGGTTGTGCGATTGTGATTGTACGATTGTGATTGTACGATTGTGATTGTATGATTGTGATTGCATGATTATGATTGTATGATTGTGATTGCATGATTGTGATTGTATGATTGTGATTGCATGATTTTGAATGTATGATTGTGATTGTATGATTGTGATTGTATGATTGTGATTGTATGATTGTGATTGTATGATTGTGATTGTATGATTGTGATTGTATGATTATGATTGTATGATTGTGATTGTATGATTGTATTTGGGTGATTGTATTTGGGAGATTGTATTTGGGAGATTGTAATTGTATGATTGCGATTGTATGATTGTGATTGTATGATTATGATTGTATTTTTGTGATTGTACGATTGTGATTGTACGATTGTGATTGTATGATTGTGATTGTATGATTGTGATTGTATGATTGTGATTGTGTGATTGTGATTGTGTGATTGTGGTTGTGCGATTGTGATTGTACGATTGTGATTGTACGATTGTGATTGTATGATTGTGATTGCATGATTATGATTGTATGATTGTGATTGCATGATTGTGATTGTATGATTGTGATTGCATGATTTTGAATGTATGACTGTGATTGTATGATTGTGATTGTATGATTGTGATTGTATGATTGTGATTGTATGATTGTGATTGTATGATTGTGATTGTATGATTGTGATAGTATGATTGTGATTGTATGATTGTGATTGTATGATTGTATTTGGGAGATTGTATTTGGGAGATTGTAATTGTATGATTGCGATTGTATGATTGTGATTGTATGGTTGCGATTGTATGAATGCGATTGTATGATTGTGATTGTATGATTGTGATTGTATGATTGTGATTGTATGATTGCGATTGTATGATTGTGATTGTATGATTGTATTTGGGAGATTGTATTTGGGATATTGTAATTGTATGATTGCGATTGTATGATTGTGATTGTATGATTGTGATGTATGATTGTAATTGTATGATTATGATTGTATCATTGTGATTGTATGATTGAGATTGTATGATTGTGATTGTATGCTTGCGATTGTATGAATGTGATTGTATGATTGTGATTGTATGATTGTGATTGTATGATTGTGATTGTATGATTGTGATTGTATGATTGTGATTGTATGATTGTGATTGTATGATTGTGATTGTATGATTGTGATTGTATGATTGTGATTGTATGATTGTGATTGTATGATTGTGATTGTATGATTGTGATTGTATGATTGTGATTGTATGATTGTGATTGGGATATTGTAATTGTATGATTGCGATTGTATGATTGTGATTGTATGATTGTGATTGTATGATTGTGATAGTATGATTGCGAAGGTATGATTGTGATTGTATGATTGTGATTGTATGATTGTGATTGTATGATTGTGATGTATGATTGTAATTGTATGATTATGATTGTATGATTGTGATTATATGATTGTTATTGTATGACTGTGATTGTATGATTGTGATTGTATGATTGTGATAGTATGATTGTGAAAGTATGATTGTGATTGTATGATTGTGATTGTATGATTGTGATTGTA
Organism: Megachile rotundata; assembly: GCF_050947335.1. NCBI lineage: Eukaryota > Metazoa > Arthropoda > Insecta > Hymenoptera > Megachilidae > Megachile > Megachile rotundata. The sequence continues at coordinate 85,336 of NW_027473400.1, forward strand.
TGATTGCGATTGTATGATTGTGATTGCATGATTGTGATGTATGACTGTAATTGTATGATTATGATTGTATGATTGTGATTGTATGATTGAGATTGTATGATTGTGATTGTATGCTTGCGATTGTATGATTGTGATTGTATGATTGTGATTGTATGGTTGTGATTGTATGATTGTGATTGTATGATTATGATTGTATGATTGTGATTGTATGATTGTGATTGTATGATTGTGGTTGTATGATTGTGATAGTATGATCGTGATTGTATGATTGTGATTGTATGATTGTGATTGTATGACTGTGATTGTATGATTGTGATTGAATGATTGTGATTGTATGATTGTGAAAGTATGATTGTGATGGTATGATTGTGATTGTATGATTGTGATTGTATGTTTGTGATTGTATGAGTGTGATTGTCTGATTGTGGTTGTGCGATTGTGATTGTACGATTGTGATTGTACGATTCTTATTGAATGATTGTGATTGTATGATTCTGATTGTATGATTGTGATTGCATGATTGTGATTGTATGATTGTGATTGCATGATTTTGAATGTATGATTGCGATTGTATTATTGTGGTTGTATGATTGTGATTGTATGATTGTGATTGTATGATTGTATTTGGGTGATTGTATTTGGGAGATTGTATTTGGGAGATTGTAATTGTATGATTGCGATTGTATGATTGTGATTGTATGATTGCGATTGTATGAATGCGATTGTATGATTGTGATTGTATGATTGTGATTGTATGATTGTGATAGTATGATTGTGAAAGTATGATTGTGATTGTATGATTGTGATTGTATGATTGAGATTGTATGATTGTGATTGTATGCTTGCGATTGTATTATTGTGATTGTATGATTGTGATTGTATGATTGTGATTGTATGATTGTGATTGTATGATTGTGATTGTATGATTGTGATTGTATGATTGTGATTGTATGATTATGATTGTATGATTGTGATTGTATGATTGCGATTGTATGATTGTGATTGTATGATTCTGATGTATGATTGTGATGGTATGATTGTGATTGTATGATTGCGATCGTATGATTGTGATTGCATGATTATGATTGTATGATTGTGATTGTATGATTGCGATTGTATGATTGTGATTGTATGATTATGATTGTATTTTTGTGATTGTATGATTGTGATTGTATGATTGTGATTGTATGATTGTGATTGTATGATTGTGATTGTATGATTGTGATTGTATGATTGTGATTGTATGATTGTGATTGTATGATTGTGATTGTATGATTGTGATTGTCTGATTGTGGTTGTGCGATTGTGATTGTACGATTGTGATTGTACGATTGTGATTGTATGATTGTGATTGCATGATTATGATTGTATGATTGTGATTGCATGATTGCGATTGTATGATTGTGATTGCATGATTTTGAATGTATGATTGTGATTGTATGATTGTGATTGTATGATTGTGATTGTATGATTGTGATTGTATGATTGTGATTGTATGATTGTGATTGTACGATTGTGATTGTACGATTGTGATTGTATGATTGTGATTGCATGATTATGATTGTATGATTGTGATTGCATGATTGTGATTGTATGATTGTGATTGCATGATTTTGAATGTATGATTGTGATTGTATGATTGCGATTGTATGATTGTGATTGTATGATTGTGATTGTATGATTATGATTGTATTTTTGTGATTGCATGATTGTGATTGTATGATTGTGATTGTATGATTGTGATTGTATGATTGTGATTGTATGATTGTGATTGTATGACTGTGATTGTATGATTGTGATTGTATGATTGCGATTGTATGATTGCGATTGTATGATTGTGATTGTATGACTGTGATTGTATGATTGTGATTGCATGACTGTGATTGCATGACTGTGATTGTATGATTGCGATTGTATGATTGTGATTGTATGATTGTGATTGTATGATTGTATTTGGGATATTGTAATTGTATGATTTCGATTGTATGATTGTGATTGTATGCTTGCGATTGTATGAATGTGATTGTATGATTGTGATTGTATGATTGTGATTGTATGATTGTGATTGTATGATTGTGATTGTATGATTGTGATTGTATGATTGTGATTGTATGATTGTGATTGTATGATTGTGATTGTATGATTGTGATTGTATGATTGTGATTGTATGATTGTGATTGTATGATTGTGATTGTATGATTGTGATTGGGATATTGTAATTGTATGATTGCGATTGTATGATTGTGATTGTATGATTGTGATTGTATGATTGTGATAGTATGATTGTGAAAGTATGATTGTGATTGTATGATTGTGATTGTATGATTGTGATTGTATGATTGTGATTGTATGATTGTGATGTATGATTGTAATTGTATGATTATAATTGTATGATTGTGATTATATGATTGTTATTGTATGACTGTGATTGTATGATTGTGATTGTATGATTGTGATAGTATGATTGTGAAAGTATGATTGTGATTGTATGATTGTGATTGTATGATTGTGATTGTATGATTGCGATTGTATGATTGTGATTGCATGATTGTGATGTATGACTGTAATTGTATGATTATGATTGTATGATTGTGATTGTATGATTGAGATTGTATGATTGTGATTGTATGCTTGCGATTGTATGATTGTGATTGTATGATTGTGATTGTATGGTTGTGATTGTATGATTGTGATTGTATGATTATGATTGTATGATTGTGATTGTATGATTGTGATTGTATGATTGTGGTTGTATGATTGTGATAGTATGATCGTGATTGTATGATTGTGATTGTATGATTGTGATTGTATGACTGTGATTGTATGATTGTGATTGAATGATTGTGATTGTATGATTGTGAAAGTATGATTGTGATGGTATGATTGTGATTGTATGATTGTGATTGTATGTTTGTGATTGTATGAGTGTGATTGTCTGATTGTGGTTGTGCGATTGTGATTGTACGATTGTGATTGTACGATTGTTATTGCATGATTATGATTGTATGATTGTGATTGCATGATTGTGATTGTATGATTGTGATTGCATGATTTTGAATGTATGATTGTGATTGTATGATTGCGATTGTATGATTGTGATTGTATGATTATGATTGTATTTTTGTGATTGCATGATTGTGATTGTATGATTGTGATTGTATGATTGTGATTGTATGATTGTGATTGTATGATTGTGATTGTATGACTGTGATTGTATGATTGTGATTGTATGATTGCGATTGTATGATTGCGATTGTATGATTGTGATTGTATGACTGTGATTGTATGATTGTGATTGCATGACTGTGATTGCATGACTGTGATTGTATGATTGTGATTGTATGATTGTGATTGTATGATTGTGATTGTATGATTGTGATTGTATGATTGTGATAGTATGATTGTGATTGTATGATTGTGATTGTATGATTGTGATTGTATGATTGTGATTGTATGATTGTATTTGGGAGATTGTATTTGGGAGATTGTAATTGTATGATTGCGATTGTATGATTGTGATTGTATGATTGCGATTGTATGAATGCGATTGTATGATTGTGATTGTATGATTGTGATTGTATGATTGTGATTGTATGATTGTGATTGTATGATTGTATTTGGGAGATTGTATTTGGGATATTGTAATTGTATGATTGCGATTGTATGATTGTGATTGTATGATTGTGATGTATGATTGTAATTGTATGATTATGATTGTATGATTGTGATTGTATGATTGAGATTGTATGATTGTGATTGTATGAATGTGATTGTATGATTGTGATTGTATGATTGTGATTGTATGATTGTGATTGTATGATTGTGATTGTATGATTGTGATTGTATGATTGTGATTGTATGATTGTGATTGGGATATTGTAATTGTATGATTGCGATTGTATGATTGTGATTGTATGATTGTGATTGTATGATTGTGATAGTATGATTGTGAAAGTATGATTGTGATTGTATGATTGTGATTGTATGATTGTGATTGTATGATTGTGATTGTATGATTGTGATGTATGATTGTAATTGTATGATTATAATTGTATGATTGTGATTATATGATTGTTATTGTATGACTGTGATTGTATGATTGTGATTGTATGATTGTGATAGTATGATTGTGAAAGTATGATTGTGATTGTATGATTGTGATTGTATGATTGTGATTGTATGATTGCGATTGTATGATTGTGATTGCATGATTGTGATGTATGACTGTAATTGTATGATTATGATTGTATGATTGTGATTGTATGATTGAGATTGTATGATTGTGATTGTATGCTTGCGATTGTATGATTGTGATTGTATGATTGTGATTGTATGGTTGTGATTGTATGATTGTGATTGTATGATTATGATTGTATGATTGTGATTGTATGATTGTGATTGTATGATTGTGGTTGTATGATTGTGATAGTATGATCGTGATTGTATGATTGTGATTGTATGATTGTGATTGTATGACTGTGATTGTATGATTGTGATTGAATGATTGTGATTGTATGATTGTGAAAGTATGATTGTGATGGTATGATTGTGATTGTATGATTGTGATTGTATGTTTGTGATTGTATGAGTGTGATTGTCTGATTGTGGTTGTGCGATTGTGATTGTACGATTGTGATTGTACGATTGTTATTGAATGATTGTGATTGTATGATTCTGATTGTATGAATGTGATTGCATGATTGTGATTGTATGATTGTGATTGCATGATTTTGAATGTATGATTGCGATTGTATTATTGTGGTTGTATGATTGTGATGGTATGATTGTGATTGTATGATTGTGATTGTATGATTGTGATTGTCTGATTGTGGTTGTGCGATTGTGATTGTACGATTGTGATTGTACGATTGTGATTGTATGATTGTGATTGCATGATTATGATTGTATGATTGTGATTGCATGATTGTGATTGTATGATTGTGATTGCATGATTTTGAATGTATGATTGTGATTGTATGATTGTGATTGTATGATTGTGATTGTATGATTGTGATTGTATGATTGTGATTGTATGATTGTGATTGTACGATTGCGATTGTACGATTGTGATTATATGATTGTGATTGCATGATTATGATTGTATGATTGTGATTGCATGATTGTGATTGTATGATTGTGATTGCATGATTTTGAATGTATGATTGTGATTGTATGATTGCGATTGTATGATTGTGATTGTATGATTATGATTGTATTTTTGTGATTGCATGATTGTGATTGTATGATTGTGATTGTATGATTGTGATTGTATGATTGTGATTGTATGATTGTGATTGTATGACTGTGATTGTATGATTGTGATTGTATGATTGCGATTGTATGATTGCGATTGTATGATTGTGATTGTATGATTGTGATTGTATGATTGTGATTGCATGACTGTGATTGCATGACTGTGATTGTATGATTGTGATTGTATGATTGTGATTGTATGATTGTGATTGTATGATTGTATTTGGGATATTGTAATTGTATGATTGCGATTGTATGATTGTGATTGTATGATTGTGATTGTATGATTGTGATAGTATGATTGTGAAAGTATGATTGTGATTGTATGATTGTGATTGTATGATTGTGATTGTATGATTGTGATGTATGATTGTAATTGTATGATTATGATTGTATGATTGTGATAGTATGATTGCGATTGTATGATTGTGATTGTATGATTGTGATTGTATGATTGTGATTGTATGATTGTGATAGTATGATTGTGATTGTATGATTGTGATTGTATGATTGTGATTGTATGATTATGATTGTATGATTGTGATTGTATGATTGTATTTGGGTGATTGTATTTGGGAGATTGTATTTGGGAGATTGTAATTGTATGATTGCGATTGTATGATTGGGATTGTATGATTGCGATTGTATGATTGTGATTGTATGATTATGATTGTATTTTTGTAATTGTATGATTGTGATTGTATGATTGTGATTGTATGATTGTGATTGTATGATTGTGATTGTATGATTGTGATTGTATGATTGTGATTGTCTGATTGTGGTTGTGCGATTGTGATTGTACGATTGTGATTGTACGATTGTGATTGTATGATTGTGATTGCATGATTATGATTGTATGATTGTGATTGCATGATTGTGATTGTATGATTGTGATTGCATGATTTTGAATGTATGATTGTGATTGTATGATTGTGATTGTATGATTGAGATTGTATGATTGTGATTGTATGCTTGCGATTGTATGATTGTGATTGTATGATTGTGATTGTATGGTTGTGATTGTATGATTGTGATTGTATGATTATGATTGTATGATTGTGATTGTATGATTGTGATTGTATGATTGTGGTTGTATGATTGTGATAGTATGATCGTGATTGTATGATTGTGATTGTATGATTGTGATTGTATGACTGTGATTGTATGATTGTGATTGAATGATTGTGATTGTATGATTGTGAAAGTATGATTGTGATGGTATGATTGTGATTGTATGATTGTGATTGTATGTTTGTGATTGTATGAGTGTGATTGTCTGATTGTGGTTGTGCGATTGTGATTGTACGATTGTGATTGTACGATTGTTATTGCATGATTATGATTGTATGATTGTGATTGCATGATTGTGATTGTATGATTGTGATTGCATGATTTTGAATGTATGATTGTGATTGTATGATTGCGATTGTATGATTGTGATTGTATGATTATGATTGTATTTTTGTGATTGCATGATTGTGATTGTATGATTGTGATTGTATGATTGTGATTGTATGATTGTGATTGTATGATTGTGATTGTATGACTGTGATTGTATGATTGTGATTGTATGATTGCGATTGTATGATTGCGATTGTATGATTGTGATTGTATGACTGTGATTGTATGATTGTGATTGCATGACTGTGATTGCATGACTGTGATTGTATGATTGTGATTGTATGATTGTGATTGTATGATTGTGATTGTATGATTGTGATTGTATGATTGTGATAGTATGATTGTGATTGTATGATTGTGATTGTATGATTGTGATTGTATGATTGTGATTGTATGATTGTATTTGGGAGATTGTATTTGGGATATTGTAATTGTATGATTATGATTGTATGATTGTGATTGTATGATTGAGATTGTATGATTGTGATTGTATGAATGTGATTGTATGATTGTGATTGTATGATTGTGATTGTATGATTGTGATTGTATGATTGTGATTGTATGATTGTGATTGTATGATTGTGATTGTATGATTGTGATTGGGATATTGTAATTGTATGATTGCGATTGTATGATTGTGATTGTATGATTGTGATTGTATGATTGTGATAGTATGATTGTGAAAGTATGATTGTGATTGTATGATTGTGATTGTATGATTGTGATTGTATGATTGTGATTGTATGATTGTGATGTATGATTGTAATTGTATGATTATAATTGTATGATTGTGATTATATGATTGTTATTGTATGACTGTGATTGTATGATTGTGATTGTATGATTGTGATAGTATGATTGTGAAAGTATGATTGTGATTGTATGATTGTGATTGTATGATTGTGATTGTATGATTGCGATTGTATGATTGTGATTGCATGATTGTGATGTATGACTGTAATTGTATGATTATGATTGTATGATTGTGATTGTATGATTGAGATTGTATGATTGTGATTGTATGCTTGCGATTGTATGATTGTGATTGTATGATTGTGATTGTATGGTTGTGATTGTATGATTGTGATTGTATGATTATGATTGTATGATTGTGATTGTATGATTGTGATTGTATGATTGTGGTTGTATGATTGTGATAGTATGATCGTGATTGTATGATTGTGATTGTATGATTGTGATTGTATGACTGTGATTGTATGATTGTGATTGAATGATTGTGATTGTATGATTGTGAAAGTATGATTGTGATGGTATGATTGTGATTGTATGATTGTGATTGTATGTTTGTGATTGTATGAGTGTGATTGTCTGATTGTGGTTGTGCGATTGTGATTGTACGATTGTGATTGTACGATTGTTATTGAATGATTGTGATTGTATGATTCTGATTGTATGAATGTGATTGCATGATTGTGATTGTATGATTGTGATTGCATGATTTTGAATGTATGATTGCGATTGTATTATTGTGGTTGTATGATTGTGATGGTATGATTGTGATTGTATGATTGTGATTGTATGATTGTGATTGTCTGATTGTGGTTGTGCGATTGTGATTGTACGATTGTGATTGTACGATTGTGATTGTATGATTGTGATTGCATGATTATGATTGTATGATTGTGATTGCATGATTGTGATTGTATGATTGTGATTGCATGATTTTGAATGTATGATTGTGATTGTATGATTGTGATTGTATGATTGTGATTGTATGATTGTGATTGTATGATTGTGATTGTATGATTGTGATTGTACGATTGCGATTGTACGATTGTGATTATATGATTGTGATTGCATGATTATGATTGTATGATTGTGATTGCATGATTGTGATTGTATGATTGTGATTGCATGATTTTGAATGTATGATTGTGATTGTATGATTGCGATTGTATGATTGTGATTGTATGATTATGATTGTATTTTTGTGATTGCATGATTGTGATTGTATGATTGTGATTGTATGATTGTGATTGTATGATTGTGATTGTATGATTGTGATTGTATGACTGTGATTGTATGATTGTGATTGTATGATTGCGATTGTATGATTGCGATTGTATGATTGTGATTGTATGATTGTGATTGTATGATTGTGATTGCATGACTGTGATTGCATGACTGTGATTGTATGATTGTGATTGTATGATTGTGATTGTATGATTGTGATTGTATGATTGTATTTGGGATATTGTAATTGTATGATTGCGATTGTATGATTGTGATTGTATGATTGTGATTGTATGATTGTGATAGTATGATTGTGAAAGTATGATTGTGATTGTATGATTGTGATTGTATGATTGTGATTGTATGATTGTGATGTATGATTGTAATTGTATGATTATGATTGTATGATTGTGATAGTATGATTGCGATTGTATGATTGTGATTGTATGATTGTGATTGTATGATTGTGATTGTATGATTGTGATAGTATGATTGTGATTGTATGATTGTGATTGTATGATTGTGATTGTATGATTATGATTGTATGATTGTGATTGTATGATTGTATTTGGGTGATTGTATTTGGGAGATTGTATTTGGGAGATTGTAATTGTATGATTGCGATTGTATGATTGGGATTGTATGATTGCGATTGTATGATTGTGATTGTATGATTATGATTGTATTTTTGTAATTGTATGATTGTGATTGTATGATTGTGATTGTATGATTGTGATTGTATGATTGTGATTGTATGATTGTGATTGTATGATTGTGATTGTCTGATTGTGGTTGTGCGATTGTGATTGTACGATTGTGATTGTACGATTGTGATTGTATGATTGTGATTGCATGATTATGATTGTATGATTGTGATTGCATGATTGTGATTGTATGATTGTGATTGCATGATTTTGAATGTATGATTGTGATTGTATGATTGTGATTGTATGATTGTGATTGTATGATTGTGATTGTATGATTGTGATTGTATGATTGTGATTGTATGATTGTGATTGTATGATTGTATTTGGGAGATTGTATTTGGGATATTGTAATTGTATGATTGCGATTGTATGATTGTGATTGCATGATTTTGAATGTATGATTGTGATTGTATGATTGTGATTGTATGATTGTGATTGTATGATTGTGAATGTACGATTGTGATTGTATGATGGTGATTGTATGATTGTGATAGTATGATTGTGATTGTATGATTGTGATTGTATGATTGTGATTGTATGATTGTGATTGTATGATTGTATTTGGGAGATTGTATTTGGCAGATTGTAATTGTATGATTGCGATTGTATGATTGTGATTGTATGATTGCGATTGTATGATTGTGATTGTATGATTGTGATGTATGATTGTAATTGTATGATTATGATTGTATGATTGTGATTGTATGATTGTGATTGTATGATTGTGATTGTATGATTGTGATTGTATGATTGTATTTGGGAGATTGTAGTTGGGAGATTGTATTTGGGAGATTGTATTTGGGAGATTGTAATTGTATGATTGCGATTGTATGATTGTGATGTATGATTGTAATTGTATGATTATGATTGTATGATTGTGATTGTATGATTGTGATGGTATGATTGTGATTGTATGATTGCGATCGTATGATTGTGATTGCATGATTATGATTGTATGATTGTGATTGTATGATTGCGATTGTATGATTGTGATTGTATGATTATGATTGTATTTTTGTGATTGTACGATTGTGATTGTATGATTGTGATTGTATGATTGTGATTGTATGATTGTGATTGTCTGATTGTGATTGTGTGATTGTGATTGTGTGATTGTGGTTGTGCGATTGTGATTGTACGATTGTGATTGTACGATTGTGATTGTATGATTGTGATTGCATGATTATGATTGTATGATTGTGATTGCATGATTGTGATTGTATGATTGTGATTGCATGATTTTGAATGTATGACTGTGACTGTATGATTGTGATTGTATGAATGTGATTGTATGATTGTGATTGTATGATTGTGATTGTATGATTGTGATAGTATGATTGTGATTGTATGATTGTGATTGTATGATTGTGATTGTATGATTGTATTTGGGAGATTGTATTTGGGAGATTGTAATTGTATGATTGCGATTGTATGATTGTGATTGTATGATTGCGATTGTATGAATGCGATTGTATGATTGTGATTGTATGATTGTGATTGTATGATTGTGATTGTATGATTGCGATTGTATGATTGTGATTGTATGATTGTATTTGGGAGATTGTATTTGGGATATTGTAATTGTATGATTGCGATTGTATGATTGTGATTGTATGATTGTGATGTATGATTGTAATTGTATGATTATGATTGTATGATTGTGATTGTATGATTGAGATTGTATGATTGTGATTGTATGCTTGCGATTGTATGAATGTGATTGTATGATTGTGATTGTATGATTGTGATTGTATGATTGTGATTGTATGATTGTGATTGTATGATTGTGATTGTATGATTGTGATTGTATGATTGTGATTGTATGATTGTGATTGTATGATTGTGATTGTATGATTGTGATTGTATGATTGTGATTGTATGATTGTGATTGTATGATTGTTATTGGGATATTGTAATTGTATGATTGCGATTGTATGATTGTGATTGTATGATTGTGATTGTATGATTGTGATAGTATGATTGTGAAAGTATGATTGTGATTGTATGATTGTGATTGTATGATTGTGATTGTATGATTGTGATGTATGATTGTAATTGTATGATTATGATTGTATGATTGTGATTATATGATTGTTATTGTATGACTGTGATTGTATGATTGTGATTGTATGATTGTGATAGTATGATTGTGAAAATATGATTGTGATTGTATGATTGTGATTGTATGATTGTGATTGTATGATTGCGATTGTATGATTGTGATTGCATGATTGTGATGTATGACTGTAATTGTATGATTATGATTGTATGATTGTGATTGTATGATTGAGATTGTATGATTGTGATTGTATGCTTGCGATTGTATGATTGTGATTGTATGATTGTGATTGTATGGTTGTGATTGTATGATTGTGATTGTATGATTGTGATTGTATGATTGTGATTGTATGATTGTGGTTGTATGATTGTGATAGTATGATCGTGATTGCATGATTGTGATTGTATGATTGTGATTGTATGACTGTGATTGTATGATTGTGATTGAATGATTGTGATTGTATGATTGTGAAAGTATGATTGTGATGGTATGATTGTGATTGTATGATTGTGATTGTATGTTTGTGATTGTATGAGTGTGATTGTCTGATTGTGGTTGTGCGATTGTGATTGTACGATTGTGATTGTACGATTGTTATTGAATGATTGTGATTGTATGATTCTGATTGTATGATTGTGATTGCATGATTGTGATTGTATGATTGTGATTGCATGATTTTGAATGTATGATTGCGATTGTATTATTGTGGTTGTATGATTGTGATTGTATGATTGTGATTGTATGATTGTGATTGTATGATTGTATTTGGGTGATTGTATTTGGGAGATTGTATTTGGGAGATTGTAATTGTATGATTGCGATTGTATGATTGTGATTGTATGATTGCGATTGTATGAATGCGATTGTATGATTGTGATTGTATGATTGTGATTGTATGATTGTGATAGTATGATTGTGAAAGTATGATTGTGATTGTATGATTGTGATTGTATGATTGAGATTGTATGATTGTGATTGTATGCTTGCGATTGTATGATTGTGATTGTATGATTGTGATTGTATGATTGTGATTGTATGATTGTGATTGTATGATTGTGATTGTATGATTGTGATTGTATGATTATGATTGTATGATTGTGATTGTATGATTGCGATTGTATGATTGTGATTGTATGATTGTGATGTATGATTGTGATGGTATGATTGTGATTGTATGATTGCGATCGTATGATTGTGATTGCATGATTATGATTGCATGATTGTGATTGTATGATTGCGATTGTATGATTGTGATTGTATGATTATGATTGTATTTTTGTGATTGTATGATTGTGATTGTATGATTGTGATTGTATGATTGTGATTGTATGATTGTGATTGTATGATTGTGATTGTATGATTGTGATTGTATGATTGTGATTGTATGATTGTGATTGTATGATTGTGATTGTATGATTGTGATTGTCTGATTGTGGTTGTGCGATTGTGATTGTACGATTGTGATTGTACGATTGTGATTGTATGATTGTGATTGCATGATTATGATTGTATGATTGTGATTGCATGATTGTGATTGTATGATTGTGATTGCATGATTTTGAATGTATGATTGTGATTGTATGATTGTGATTGTATGATTGTGATTGTATGATTGTGATTGTATGATTGTGATTGTATGATTGTGATTGTATGATTGTGATTGTATGATTGTGATTGTACGATTGTGATTGTACGATTGTGATTGTATGATTGTGATTGCATGATTATGATTGTATGATTGTGATTGCATGATTGTGATTGTATGATTGTGATTGCATGATTTTGAATGTATGATTGTGATTGTATGATTGCGATTGTATGATTGTGATTGTATGATTATGATTGTATTTTTGTGATTGCATGATTGTGATTGTATGATTGTGATTGTATGATTGTGATTGTATGATTGTGATTGTATGATTGTGATTGTATGATTGTGATTGTATGACTGTGATTGTATGATTGTGATTGTATGATTGCGATTGTATGATTGCGATTGTATGATTGTGATTGTATGATTGTGATTGTATGATTGTGATTGCATGACTGTGATTGCATGACTGTGATGGTATGATTGTGATTGTATGATTGTGATTGTATGATTGTGATTGTATGATTGTATTTGGGATATTGTAATTGTATGATTGCGATTGTATGATTGTGATTGTATGATTGTGATTGTATGATTGTGATAGTATGATTGTGAAAGTATGATTGTGATTGTATGATTGTGATTGTATGATTGTGATTGTATGATTGTGATGTATGATTGTAATTGTATGATTATGATTGCATGATTGTGATTATATGATTGTTATTGTATGACTGTGACTGTATGATTGTGATTGTATGATTGTGATAGTATGATTGTGAAAGTATGATTGTGATTGTATGATTGTGATTGTATGATTGTGATTGTATGATTGTGATTGTATGATTGTGATTGTCTGATTGTGGTTGTGCGATTGTGATTGTACGATTGTGATTGTACGATTGTGATAGTATGATTGTGATTGTATGATTGTGATTGTATGATTGTGATTGTATGATTGTGATTGTTTGATTGTATTTGGGAGATTGTATTTGGGAGATTGTAATTGTATGATTGCGATTGTATTATTGTGATTGTATGATTGCGATTGTATGATTGTAATTGCATGATTGTGATGTATGACTGTAATTGTATGATTATGATTGTATGATTGTGATTGTATGATTGAGATTGTATGATTGTGATTGTATGCTTGCGATTGTATGATTGTGATTGTATGCTTGTGATTGCATGGTTGTGATTGTATGATTGTGATTGTATGATTGTGATTGTATGATTGTGATTGTATGATTGTGATTGTATGATTGTGATTGTATGATTGTGATTGTATGATTGTATTTGGCATATTGTAATTGTATGATTGCGATTGTATGATTGTGATTGTATGATTGTGATTGTATGATTGTGATAGTATGATTGTGATTATATGATTGTTATTGTATGACTGTGATTGTATGATTGTGATTGTATGATTGTGATAGTATGATTGTGAAAGTATGATTGTGGTTGTATGATTGTGATTGTATGATTGTGATTGTATGATTGTGATTGTATGATTGTGATTGTCTGATTGTGGTTGTGCGATTGTGATTGTACGATTGTGATTGTACGATTGTGATAGTACGATTGTGATTGTATGATTGTGATTGTATGATTGTGATTGTTTGATTGTATTTGGGAGATTGTATTTGGGAGATTGTAATTGTATGATTGCGATTGTATGATTGTGATTGTATGATTGTGATTGTATGATTGTATCTGGGAGATTGTATTTGGGCGATTGTATTTGGGAGATTGTAATTGTATGATTGCGATTGTATGATTGTGATTGTATGATTGTGATTGTATGATTGTGATTGTATGATTGTGATTGTATGATTGTGATTGTATGAATGTATTTGGGATATTGTAATTGTATGATTGCGATTGTATGATTGTGATTGTATGATTGTGATTGTATGATTGTGATTGTATGAGTGTCATTGTGTGATTGTGGTTGTGCGATTGAGATTGTACGATTGTGATTGTACGATTGTGATTGAATGATTGTGATTGTATGATTATAACTGTATGATTGTGATTGCATGATTATGATTGTATGATTGTGATTGCATGATTGTGATTGTATGATTGTGATTGCATGATTTTGAATGTATGATTGTGATTGTATGATTGTGATTGTATGATTGTGATTGTATGATTGTGATTGTATGATTGTGATTGTATGATTGTGATTGTATGATTGTGATTGTATGATTGTGACTGTATGATTGTGATTGTATGATTGTGATAGTATGATTGTGATAGTATGATTGTGATTGTATGATTGTGATTGTATGATTGTGGTTGTGCGATTGTGATTGTACGATTGTGATTGTACGATTGTGATTGTATGATTGTGATTGCATGATTATGATTGTATGATTGTGATTTCATGATTGTGATTGTATGATTGTGATTGCATGAATTTGAATGTATGATTGTGATTGTATGATTGTGATTGTATGATTGTGATTGTATGATTGTGATTGTATGACTGTGATTGTATGATTGTGATTGTATGATTGTGATTGTTTGATTGTATTTGGGAGATTGTATTTGGGAGATTGTAATTGTATGATTGCGATTGTATTATTGTGATTGTATGATTGCGATTGTATGATTGTAATTGCATGATTGTGATGTATGACTGTAATTGTATGATTATGATTGTATGATTGTGATTGTATGATTGAGATTGTATGATTGTGATTGTATGCTTGCGATTGTATGATTGTGATTGTATGCTTGTGATTGCATGGTTGTGATTGTATGATTGTGATTGTATGATTGTGATTGTATGATTGTGATTGTATGATTGTGATTGTATGATTGTGATTGTATGATTGTGATTGTATGATTGTGATTGTATGATTGTATTTGGCATATTGTAATTGTATGATTGCGATTGTATGATTGTGATTGTATGATTGTGATTGTATGATTGTGATAGTATGATTGTGATTATATGATTGTTATTGTATGACTGTGATTGTATGATTGTGATTGTATGATTGTGATAGTATGATTGTGAAAGTATGATTGTGGTTGTATGATTGTGATTGTATGATTGTGATTGTATGATTGTGAATGTATGATTGTGATTGTCTGATTGTGGTTGTGCGATTGTGATTGTACGATTGTGATTGTACGATTGTGATAGTACGATTGTGATTGTATGATTGTGATTGTATGATTGTGATTGTTTGATTGTATTTGGGAGATTGTATTTGGGAGATTGTAATTGTATGATTGCGATTGTATGATTGTGATTGTATGATTGTGATTGTATGATTGTATCTGGGAGATTGTATTTGGGCGATTGTATTTGGGAGATTGTAATTGTATGATTGCGATTGTATGATTGTGATTGTATGATTGTGATTGTATGATTGTGATTGTATGATTGTGATTGTATGATTGTGATTGTATGAATGTATTTGGGATATTGTAATTGTATGATTGCGATTGTATGATTGTGATTGTATGATTGTGATTGTATGATTGTGATTGTATGAGTGTCATTGTGTGATTGTGGTTGTGCGATTGAGATTGTACGATTGTGATTGTACGATTGTGATTGAATGATTGTGATTGTATGATTATAACTGTATGATTGTGATTGCATGATTATGATTGTATGATTGTGATTGCATGATTGTGATTGTATGATTGTGATTGCATGATTTTGAATGTATGATTGTGATTGTATGATTGTGATTGTATGATTGTGATTGTATGATTGTGATTGTATGATTGTGATTGTATGATTGTGATTGTATGATTGTGATTGTATGATTGTGACTGTATGATTGTGATTGTATGATTGTGATAGTATGATTGTGATAGTATGATTGTGATTGTATGATTGTGATTGTATGATTGTGGTTGAGCGATTGTGATTGTACGATTGTGATTGTACGATTGTGATTGTATGATTGTGATTGCATGATTATGATTGTATGATTGTGATTGCATGATTGTGATTGTATGATTGTGATTGCATGAATTTGAATGTATGATTGTGATTGTATGATTGTGATTGTATGATTGTGATTGTATGATTGTGATTGTATGACTGTGATTGTATGATTGTATTTGGGAGATTGTATTTGGGATATTGTAATTGTATGATTGCGATTGTATGATTGTGATTGTATGATTGTGATTGTATGATTGTGATAGTATGATTGTGATTGCATGATTTTGAATGTATGATTGTGATTGTATGATTGTGATTGTATGATTGTGATGGTATGATTGTGATTGTATGATTGCGATCGTATGATTGTGATTGCATGATTATGATTGTATGATTGTGATTGTATGATTGCGATTGTATGATTGTGATTGTATGATTATGATTGTATTTTTGTGATTGTATGATTGTGATTGTATGATTGTGATTGTATGATTGTGATTGTATGATTGTGATTGTATGATTGTGATTGTATGATTGTGATTGTATGATTGTGATTGTATGATTGTGATTGTCTGATTGTGATTGCATGACTGTGATTGTATGATTGTGATTGTATGATTGTGATTGTATGATTGTGATTGTATGATTGTATTTGGGATATTGTAATTGTATGATTTCGATTGTATGATTGTGATTGTATGCTTGCGATTGTATGAATGTGATTGTATGATTGTGATTGTATGATTGTGATTGTATGATTGTGATTGTATGATTGTGATTGTATGATTGTGATTGTATGATTGTGATTGTATGATTGTGATTGTATGATTGTGATTGTATGATTGTGATTGTATGATTGTGATTGTATGATTGTGATTGTATGATTGTGATTGGGATATTGTAATTGTATGATTGCGATTGTATGATTGTGATTGTATGATTGTGATTGTATGATTGTGATAGTATGATTGTGAAAGTATGATTGTGATTGTATGATTGTGATTGTATGATTGTGATTGTATGATTGTGATTGTATGATTGTGATGTATGATTGTAATTGTATGATTATAATTGTATGATTGTGATTATATGATTGTTATTGTATGACTGTGATTGTATGATTGTGATTGTATGATTGTGATAGTATGATTGTGAAAGTATGATTGTGATTGTATCATTGTGATTGTATGATTGTGATTGTATGATTGCGATTGTATGATTGTGATTGCATGATTGTGATGTATGACTGTAATTGTATGATTATGATTGTATGATTGTGATTGTATGATTGAGATTGTATGATTGTGATTGTATGCTTGCGATTGTATGATTGTGATTGTATGATTGTGATTGTATGGTTGTGATTGTATGATTGTGATTGTATGATTATGATTGTATGATTGTGATTGTATGATTGTGATTGTATGATTGTGGTTGTATGATTGTGATAGTATGATCGTGATTGTATGATTGTGATTGTATGATTGTGATTGTATGACTGTGATTGTATGATTGTGATTGAATGATTGTGATTGTATGATTGTGAAAGTATGATTGTGATGGTATGATTGTGATTGTATGATTGTGATTGTATGTTTGGGATTGTATGAGTGTGATTGTCTGATTGTGGTTGTGCGATTGTGATTGTACGATTGTGATTGTACGATTGTTATTGCATGATTATGATTGTATGATTGTGATTGCATGATTGTGATTGTATGATTGTGATTGCATGATTTTGAATGTATGATTGTGATTGTATGATTGCGATTGTATGATTGTGATTGTATGATTATGATTGTATTTTTGTGATTGCATGATTGTGATTGTATGATTGTGATTGTATGATTGTGATTGTATGATTGTGATTGTATGATTGTGATTGTATGACTGTGATTGTATGATTGTGATTGTATGATTGCGATTGTATGATTGCGATTGTATGATTGTGATTGTATGACTGTGATTGTATGATTGTGATTGCATGACTGTGATTGCATGACTGTGATTGTATGATTGTGATTGTATGATTGTGATTGTATGATTGTGATTGTATGATTGTGATTGTATGATTGTGATAGTATGATTGTGATTGTATGATTGTGATTGTATGATTGTGATTGTATGATTGTATTTGGGAGATTGTATTTGGGAGATTGTAATTGTATGATTGCGATTGTATGATTGTGATTGTATGATTGCGATTGTATGAATGCGATTGTATGATTGTGATTGTATGATTGTGATTGTATGATTGTGATTGTATGATTGTGATTGTATGATTGTATTTGGGAGATTGTATTTGGGATATTGTAATTGTATGATTGCGATTGTATGATTGTGATTGTATGATTGTGATGTATGATTGTAATTGTATGATTATGATTGTATGATTGTGATTGTATGATTGAGATTGTATGATTGTGATTGTATGAATGTGATTGTATGATTGTGATTGTATGATTGTGATTGTATGATTGTGATTGTATGATTGTGATTGTATGATTGTGATTGTATGATTGTGATTGTATGATTGTGATTGTATGATTGTGATTGTATGATTGTGATTGTATGATTGTGATTGTATGATTGTGATTGTATGATTGTGATTGGGATATTGTAATTGTATGATTGCGATTGTATGATTGTGATTGTATGATTGTGATTGTATGATTGTGATAGTATGATTGTGAAAGTATGATTGTGATTGTATGATTGTGATTGTATGATTGTGATTGTATGATTGTGATTGTATGATTGTGATGTATGATTGTAATTGTATGATTATAATTGTATGATTGTGATTATATGATTGTTATTGTATGACTGTGATTGTATGATTGTGATTGTATGATTGTGATAGTATGATTGTGAAAGTATGATTGTGATTGTATGATTGTGATTGTATGATTGTGATTGTATGATTGCGATTGTATGATTGTGATTGCATGATTGTGATGTATGACTGTAATTGTATGATTATGATTGTATGATTGTGATTGTATGATTGAGATTGTATGATTGTGATTGTATGCTTGCGATTGTATGATTGTGATTGTATGATTGTGATTGTATGGTTGTGATTGTATGATTGTGATTGTATGATTATGATTGTATGATTGTGATTGTATGATTGTGATTGTATGATTGTGGTTGTATGATTGTGATAGTATGATCGTGATTGTATGATTGTGATTGTATGATTGTGATTGTATGACTGTGATTGTATGATTGTGATTGAATGATTGTGATTGTATGATTGTGAAAGTATGATTGTGATGGTATGATTGTGATTGTATGATTGTGATTGTATGTTTGTGATTGTATGAGTGTGATTGTCTGATTGTGGTTGTGCGATTGTGATTGTACGATTGTGATTGTACGATTGTTATTGAATGATTGTGATTGTATGATTCTGATTGTATGAATGTGATTGCATGATTGTGATTGTATGATTGTGATTGCATGATTTTGAATGTATGATTGCGATTGTATTATTGTGGTTGTATGATTGTGATGGTATGATTGTGATTGTATGATTGTGATTGTATGATTGTGATTGTCTGATTGTGGTTGTGCGATTGTGATTGTACGATTGTGATTGTACGATTGTGATTGTATGATTGTGATTGCATGATTATGATTGTATGATTGTGATTGCATGATTGTGATTGTATGATTGTGATTGCATGATTTTGAATGTATGATTGTGATTGTATGATTGTGATTGTATGATTGTGATTGTATGATTGTGATTGTATGATTGTGATTGTATGATTGTGATTGTACGATTGCGATTGTACGATTGTGATTATATGATTGTGATTGCATGATTATGATTGTATGATTGTGATTGCATGATTGTGATTGTATGATTGTGATTGCATGATTTTGAATGTATGATTGTGATTGTATGATTGCGATTGTATGATTGTGATTGTATGATTATGATTGTATTTTTGTGATTGCATGATTGTGATTGTATGATTGTGATTGTATGATTGTGATTGTATGATTGTGATTGTATGATTGTGATTGTATGACTGTGATTGTATGATTGTGATTGTATGATTGCGATTGTATGATTGCGATTGTATGATTGTGATTGTATGATTGTGATTGTATGATTGTGATTGCATGACTGTGATTGCATGACTGTGATTGTATGATTGTGATTGTATGATTGTGATTGTATGATTGTGATTGTATGATTGTATTTGGGATATTGTAATTGTATGATTGCGATTGTATGATTGTGATTGTATGATTGTGATTGTATGATTGTGATAGTATGATTGTGAAAGTATGATTGTGATTGTATGATTGTGATTGTATGATTGTGATTGTATGATTGTGATGTATGATTGTAATTGTATGATTATGATTGTATGATTGTGATAGTATGATTGCGATTGTATGATTGTGATTGTATGATTGTGATTGTATGATTGTGATTGTATGATTGTGATAGTATGATTGTGATTGTATGATTGTGATTGTATGATTGTGATTGTATGATTATGATTGTATGATTGTGATTGTATGATTGTATTTGGGTGATTGTATTTGGGAGATTGTATTTGGGAGATTGTAATTGTATGATTGCGATTGTATGATTGGGATTGTATGATTGCGATTGTATGATTGTGATTGTATGATTATGATTGTATTTTTGTAATTGTATGATTGTGATTGTATGATTGTGATTGTATGATTGTGATTGTATGATTGTGATTGTATGATTGTGATTGTATGATTGTGATTGTCTGATTGTGGTTGTGCGATTGTGATTGTACGATTGTGATTGTACGATTGTGATTGTATGATTGTGATTGCATGATTATGATTGTATGATTGTGATTGCATGATTGTGATTGTATGATTGTGATTGCATGATTTTGAATGTATGATTGTGATTGTATGATTGTGATTGTATGATTGTGATTGTATGATTGTGATTGTATGATTGTGATTGTATGATTGTGATTGTATGATTGTGATTGTATGATTGTGATTGTATGATTGTATTTGGGAGATTGTATTTGGGATATTGTAATTGTATGATTGCGATTGTATGATTGTGATTGCATGATTTTGAATGTATGATTGTGATTGTATGATTGTGATTGTATGATTGTGATTGTATGATTGTGAATGTACGATTGTGATTGTATGATGGTGATTGTATGATTGTGATAGTATGATTGTGATTGTATGATTGTGATTGTATGATTGTGATTGTATGATTGTGATTGTATGATTGTATTTGGGAGATTGTATTTGGCAGATTGTAATTGTATGATTGCGATTGTATGATTGTGATTGTATGATTGCGATTGTATGATTGTGATTGTATGATTGTGATGTATGATTGTAATTGTATGATTATGATTGTATGATTGTGATTGTATGATTGTGATTGTATGATTGTGATTGTATGATTGTGATTGTATGATTGTATTTGGGAGATTGTAGTTGGGAGATTGTATTTGGGAGATTGTATTTGGGAGATTGTAATTGTATGATTGCGATTGTATGATTGTGATGTATGATTGTAATTGTATGATTATGATTGTATGATTGTGATTGTATGATTGTGATGGTATGATTGTGATTGTATGATTGCGATCGTATGATTGTGATTGCATGATTATGATTGTATGATTGTGATTGTATGATTGCGATTGTATGATTGTGATTGTATGATTATGATTGTATTTTTGTGATTGTACGATTGTGATTGTATGATTGTGATTGTATGATTGTGATTGTATGATTGTGATTGTCTGATTGTGATTGTGTGATTGTGATTGTGTGATTGTGGTTGTGCGATTGTGATTGTACGATTGTGATTGTACGATTGTGATTGTATGATTGTGATTGCATGATTATGATTGTATGATTGTGATTGCATGATTGTGATTGTATGATTGTGATTGCATGATTTTGAATGTATGACTGTGACTGTATGATTGTGATTGTATGAATGTGATTGTATGATTGTGATTGTATGATTGTGATTGTATGATTGTGATAGTATGATTGTGATTGTATGATTGTGATTGTATGATTGTGATTGTATGATTGTATTTGGGAGATTGTATTTGGGAGATTGTAATTGTATGATTGCGATTGTATGATTGTGATTGTATGATTGCGATTGTATGAATGCGATTGTATGATTGTGATTGTATGATTGTGATTGTATGATTGTGATTGTATGATTGCGATTGTATGATTGTGATTGTATGATTGTATTTGGGAGATTGTATTTGGGATATTGTAATTGTATGATTGCGATTGTATGATTGTGATTGTATGATTGTGATGTATGATTGTAATTGTATGATTATGATTGTATGATTGTGATTGTATGATTGAGATTGTATGATTGTGATTGTATGCTTGCGATTGTATGAATGTGATTGTATGATTGTGATTGTATGATTGTGATTGTATGATTGTGATTGTATGATTGTGATTGTATGATTGTGATTGTATGATTGTGATTGTATGATTGTGATTGTATGATTGTGATTGTATGATTGTGATTGTATGATTGTGATTGTATGATTGTGATTGTATGATTGTGATTGTATGATTGTGATTGTATGATTGTGATTGTATGATTGTTATTGGGATATTGTAATTGTATGATTGCGATTGTATGATTGTGATTGTATGATTGTGATTATATGATTGTGATAGTATGATTGTGAAAGTATGATTGTGATTGTATGATTGTGATTGTATGATTGTGATTGTATGATTGTGATGTATGATTGTAATTGTATGATTATGATTGTATGATTGTGATTATATGATTGTTATTGTATGACTGTGATTGTATGATTGTGATTGTATGATTGTGATAGTATGATTGTGAAAATATGATTGTGATTGTATGATTGTGATTGTATGATTGTGATTGTATGATTGCGATTGTATGATTGTGATTGCATGATTGTGATGTATGACTGTAATTGTATGATTATGATTGTATGATTGTGATTGTATGATTGAGATTGTATGATTGTGATTGTATGCTTGCGATTGTATGATTGTGATTGTATGATTGTGATTGTATGGTTGTGATTGTATGATTGTGATTGTATGATTGTGATTGTATGATTGTGATTGTATGATTGTGGTTGTATGATTGTGATAGTATGATCGTGATTGCATGATTGTGATTGTATGATTGTGATTGTATGACTGTGATTGTATGATTGTGATTGAATGATTGTGATTGTATGATTGTGAAAGTATGATTGTGATGGTATGATTGTGATTGTATGATTGTGATTGTATGTTTGTGATTGTATGAGTGTGATTGTCTGATTGTGGTTGTGCGATTGTGATTGTACGATTGTGATTGTACGATTGTTATTGAATGATTGTGATTGTATGATTCTGATTGTATGATTGTGATTGCATGATTGTGATTGTATGATTGTGATTGCATGATTTTGAATGTATGATAGCGATTGTATTATTGTGGTTGTATGATTGTGATTGTATGATTGTGATTGTATGATTGTGATTGTATGATTGTATTTGGGTGATTGTATTTGGGAGATTGTATTTGGGAGATTGTAATTGTATGATTGCGATTGTATGATTGTGATTGTATGATTGCGATTGTATGAATGCGATTGTATGATTGTGATTGTATGATTGTGATTGTATGATTGTGATAGTATGATTGTGAAAGTATGATTGTGATTGTATGATTGTGATTGTATGATTGAGATTGTATGATTGTGATTGTATGCTTGCGATTGTATGATTGTGATTGTATGATTGTGATTGTATGATTGTGATTGTATGATTGTGATTGTATGATTGTGATTGTATGATTGTGATTGTATGATTATGATTGTATGATTGTGATTGTATGATTGCGATTGTATGATTGTGATTGTATGATTGTGATGTATGATTGTGATGGTATGATTGTGATTGTATGATTGCGATCGTATGATTGTGATTGCATGATTATGATTGCATGATTGTGATTGTATGATTGCGATTGTATGATTGTGATTGTATGATTATGATTGTATTTTTGTGATTGTATGATTGTGATTGTATGATTGTGATTGTATGATTGTGATTGTATGATTGTGATTGTATGATTGTGATTGTATGATTGTGATTGTATGATTGTGATTGTATGATTGTGATTGTATGATTGTGATTGTATGATTGTGATTGTCTGATTGTGGTTGTGCGATTGTGATTGTACGATTGTGATTGTACGATTGTGATTGTATGATTGTGATTGCATGATTATGATTGTATGATTGTGATTGCATGATTGTGATTGTATGATTGTGATTGCATGATTTTGAATGTATGATTGTGATTGTATGATTGTGATTGTATGATTGTGATTGTATGATTGTGATTGTATGATTGTGATTGTATGATTGTGATTGTATGATTGTGATTGTATGATTGTGATTGTACGATTGTGATTGTACGATTGTGATTGTATGATTGTGATTGCATGATTATGATTGTATGATTGTGATTGCATGATTGTGATTGTATGATTGTGATTGCATGATTTTGAATGTATGATTGTGATTGTATGATTGCGATTGTATGATTGTGATTGTATGATTATGATTGTATTTTTGTGATTGCATGATTGTGATTGTATGATTGTGATTGTATGATTGTGATTGTATGATTGTGATTGTATGATTGTGATTGTATGATTGTGATTGTATGACTGTGATTGTATGATTGTGATTGTATGATTGCGATTGTATGATTGCGATTGTATGATTGTGATTGTATGATTGTGATTGTATGATTGTGATTGCATGACTGTGATTGCATGACTGTGATGGTATGATTGTGATTGTATGATTGTGATTGTATGATTGTGATTGTATGATTGTATTTGGGATATTGTAATTGTATGATTGCGATTGTATGATTGTGATTGTATGATTGTGATTGTATGATTGTGATAGTATGATTGTGAAAGTATGATTGTGATTGTATGATTGTGATTGTATGATTGTGATTGTATGATTGTGATGTATGATTGTAATTGTATGATTATGATTGCATGATTGTGATTATATGATTGTTATTGTATGACTGTGACTGTATGATTGTGATTGTATGATTGTGATAGTATGATTGTGAAAGTATGATTGTGATTGTATGATTGTGATTGTATGATTGTGATTGTATGATTGTGATTGTATGATTGTGATTGTATGATTGTGATTGTCTGATTGTGGTTGTGCGATTGTGATTGTACGATTGTGATTGTACGATTGTGATAGTATGATTGTGATTGTATGATTGTGATTGTATGATTGTGATTGTATGATTGTGATTGTTTGATTGTATTTGGGAGATTGTATTTGGGAGATTGTAATTGTATGATTGCGATTGTATTATTGTGATTGTATGATTGCGATTGTATGATTGTAATTGCATGATTGTGATGTATGACTGTAATTGTATGATTATGATTGTATGATTGTGATTGTATGATTGAGATTGTATGATTGTGATTGTATGCTTGCGATTGTATGATTGTGATTGTATGCTTGTGATTGCATGGTTGTGATTGTATGATTGTGATTGTATGATTGTGATTGTATGATTGTGATTGTATGATTGTGATTGTATGATTGTGATTGTATGATTGTGATTGTATGATTGTATTTGGCATATTGTAATTGTATGATTGCGATTGTATGATTGTGATTGTATGATTGTGATTGTATGATTGTGATAGTATGATTGTGATTATATGATTGTTATTGTATGACTGTGATTGTATGATTGTGATTGTATGATTGTGATAGTATGATTGTGAAAGTATGATTGTGGTTGTATGATTGTGATTGTATGATTGTGATTGTATGATTGTGATTGTATGATTGTGATTGTCTGATTGTGGTTGTGCGATTGTGATTGTACGATTGTGATTGTACGATTGTGATAGTACGATTGTGATTGTATGATTGTGATTGTATGATTGTGATTGTTTGATTGTATTTGGGAGATTGTATTTGGGAGATTGTAATTGTATGATTGCGATTGTATGATTGTGATTGTATGATTGTGATTGTATGATTGTATCTGGGAGATTGTATTTGGGCGATTGTATTTGGGAGATTGTAATTGTATGATTGCGATTGTATGATTGTGATTGTATGATTGTGATTGTATGATTGTGATTGTATGATTGTGATTGTATGATTGTGATTGTATGAATGTATTTGGGATATTGTAATTGTATGATTGCGATTGTATGATTGTGATTGTATGATTGTGATTGTATGATTGTGATTGTATGAGTGTCATTGTGTGATTGTGGTTGTGCGATTGAGATTGTACGATTGTGATTGTACGATTGTGATTGAATGATTGTGATTGTATGATTATAACTGTATGATTGTGATTGCATGATTATGATTGTATGATTGTGATTGCATGATTGTGATTGTATGATTGTGATTGCATGATTTTGAATGTATGATTGTGATTGTATGATTGTGATTGTATGATTGTGATTGTATGATTGTGATTGTATGATTGTGATTGTATGATTGTGATTGTATGATTGTGATTGTATGATTGTGACTGTATGATTGTGATTGTATGATTGTGATAGTATGATTGTGATAGTATGATTGTGATTGTATGATTGTGATTGTATGATTGTGGTTGTGCGATTGTGATTGTACGATTGTGATTGTACGATTGTGATTGTATGATTGTGATTGCATGATTATGATTGTATGATTGTGATTGCATGATTGTGATTGTATGATTGTGATTGCATGAATTTGAATGTATGATTGTGATTGTATGATTGTGATTGTATGATTGTGATTGTATGATTGTGATTGTATGACTGTGATTGTATGATTGTGATTGTATGATTGTGATTGTTTGATTGTATTTGGGAGATTGTATTTGGGAGATTGTAATTGTATGATTGCGATTGTATTATTGTGATTGTATGATTGCGATTGTATGATTGTAATTGCATGATTGTGATGTATGACTGTAATTGTATGATTATGATTGTATGATTGTGATTGTATGATTGAGATTGTATGATTGTGATTGTATGCTTGCGATTGTATGATTGTGATTGTATGCTTGTGATTGCATGGTTGTGATTGTATGATTGTGATTGTATGATTGTGATTGTATGATTGTGATTGTATGATTGTGATTGTATGATTGTGATTGTATGATTGTGATTGTATGATTGTATTTGGCATATTGTAATTGTATGATTGCGATTGTATGATTGTGATTGTATGATTGTGATTGTATGATTGTGATAGTATGATTGTGATTATATGATTGTTATTGTATGACTGTGATTGTATGATTGTGATTGTATGATTGTGATAGTATGATTGTGAAAGTATGATTGTGGTTGTATGATTGTGATTGTATGATTGTGATTGTATGATTGTGATTGTATGATTGTGATTGTCTGATTGTGGTTGTGCGATTGTGATTGTACGATTGTGATTGTACGATTGTGATAGTACGATTGTGATTGTATGATTGTGATTGTATGATTGTGATTGTTTGATTGTATTTGGGAGATTGTATTTGGGAGATTGTAATTGTATGATTGCGATTGTATGATTGTGATTGTATGATTGTGATTGTATGATTGTATCTGGGAGATTGTATTTGGGCGATTGTATTTGGGAGATTGTAATTGTATGATTGCGATTGTATGATTGTGATTGTATGATTGTGATTGTATGATTGTGATTGTATGATTGTGATTGTATGATTGTGATTGTATGAATGTATTTGGGATATTGTAATTGTATGATTGCGATTGTATGATTGTGATTGTATGATTGTGATTGTATGATTGTGATTGTATGAGTGTCATTGTGTGATTGTGGTTGTGCGATTGAGATTGTACGATTGTGATTGTACGATTGTGATTGAATGATTGTGATTGTATGATTATAACTGTATGATTGTGATTGCATGATTATGATTGTATGATTGTGATTGCATGATTGTGATTGTATGATTGTGATTGCATGATTTTGAATGTATGATTGTGATTGTATGATTGTGATTGTATGATTGTGATTGTATGATTGTGATTGTATGATTGTGATTGTATGATTGTGATTGTATGATTGTGATTGTATGATTGTGACTGTATGATTGTGATTGTATGATTGTGATAGTATGATTGTGATAGTATGATTGTGATTGTATGATTGTGATTGTATGATTGTGGTTGTGCGATTGTGATTGTACGATTGTGATTGTACGATTGTGATTGTATGATTGTGATTGCATGATTATGATTGTATGATTGTGATTGCATGATTGTGATTGTATGATTGTGATTGCATGAATTTGAATGTATGATTGTGATTGTATGATTGTGATTGTATGATTGTGATTGTATGATTGTGATTGTATGACTGTGATTGTATGATTGTATTTGGGAGATTGTATTTGGGATATTGTAATTGTATGATTGCGATTGTATGATTGTGATTGTATGATTGTGATTGTATGATTGTGATAGTATGATTGTGATTGCATGATTTTGAATGTATGATTGTGATTGTATGATTGTGATTGTATGATTGTGATGGTATGATTGTGATTGTATGATTGCGATCGTATGATTGTGATTGCATGATTATGATTGTATGATTGTGATTGTATGATTGCGATTGTATGATTGTGATTGTATGATTATGATTGTATTTTTGTGATTGTATGATTGTGATTGTATGATTGTGATTGTATGATTGTGATTGTATGATTGTGATTGTATGATTGTGATTGTATGATTGTGATTGTATGATTGTGATTGTATGATTGTGATTGTCTGATTGTGGTTGTGCGATTGTGATTGTACGATTGTGATTGTACGATTGTGGTTGTATGATTGTGATTGCATGATTATGATTGTATGATTGTGATTGCATGATTGTGATTGTATGATTGTGATTGCATGATTTTGAATGTATGATTGTGATTGTATGATTGTGATTGTATGATTGTGATTGTATGATTGTGATTGTATGATTGTGATAGTATGATTGTGATTGTATGATTGTGATTGTATGATTGTGATTGTATGATTATGATTGTATGATTGTGATTGTATGATTGTATTTGGGTGATTGTATTTGGGAGATTGTATTTGGGAGATTGTAATTGTATGATTGCTATTGTATGATTGTGATTGTATGATTGCGATTGTATGAATACGATTGTATGATTGTGATTGTATGATTGTGATTGTATGATTGTGATTGTATGATTGTGATTGTATGATTGTGATTGTATGATTGTGATTGTATGATTGTGATTGTATGATTGTATTTGGGAGATTGTATTTGGGATATTGTAATTGTATGATTGCGATTGTATGATTGTGATTGTATGATTGAGATTGTATGATTGTGATTGTATGATTGTGATTGTATGATTGTGATAGTATGATTGCGATTGTATGATTGTGATTGTATGATTGTGATTGTATGATTGTGATTGTATGATTGTGATGGTATGATTGTGATTGTATGATTGCGATCGTATGATTGTGATTGCATGATTATGATTGTATGATTGTGATTGTATGATTGCGATTGTATGATTGTGATTGTATGATTATGATTGTATTTTTGTGATTCTATGATTGTGATTGTATGATTGTGATTGTATGATTGTGATTGTATGATTGTGATTGTATGATTGTGATTGTATGATTGTGATTGTATGATTGTGATTGTATGATTGTGATTGTATGATTGTGATTGTATGATTGTGATTGTATGATTGTGATTGTATGATTGTGATTGTCTGATTGTGGTTGTGCGATTGTGATTGTGCGATTGTGATTGTACAATTGTGGTTGTATGATTGTGATTGCATGATTATGATTGTATGATTGTGATTGCATGATTGTGATTGTATGATTGTGATTGCATGATTTTGAATGTATGATTGTGATTGTATGATTGTGATTGTATGATTGTGATTGTATGATTGTGATTGTATGATTGTGATTGTATGATTGTGATAGTATGATTGTGATTGTATGATTGTGATTGTATGATTGTGATTGTATGATTATGATTGTATGATTGTGATTGTATGATTGTATTTGGGTGATTGTATTTTGGAGATTGTATTTGGGAGATTGTAATTGTAC
This sequence comes from Megachile rotundata, assembly GCF_050947335.1. Lineage (NCBI taxonomy): Eukaryota > Metazoa > Arthropoda > Insecta > Hymenoptera > Megachilidae > Megachile > Megachile rotundata. Next base: position 116,452 of record NW_027473400.1, read on the forward strand.
GATTGCGATTGTATGATTGTGATTGTATGATTGCGATTGTATGAATACGATTGTATGATTGTGATTGTATGATTGTGATTGTATGATTGTGATTGTATGATTGTGATTGTATGATTGTGATTGTATGATTGTATTTGGGAGATTGTATTTGGGATATTGTAATTGTATGATTGCGATTGTATGATTGTGATTGTATGATTGAGATTGTATGATTGTGATTGTATGATTGTGATTGTATGATTGTGATAGTATGATTGCGATTGTATGATTGTGATTGTATGATTGTGATTGTATGATTGTGATTGTATGATTGTGATAGTATGATTGTGATTGTATGATTGTGATTGTATGATTGTGGTTGTGCGATTGTGATTGTACGATTGTGATTGTACGATTGTGATTGTATGATTGTGATTGCATGATTATGATTGTATGATTGTGATTGCAAGATTGTGATTGTATGATTGTGATTGCATGATTTTGAATGTATGATTGTGATTGTATGATTGTGATTGTATGATTGTGATTGTATGATTGTGATTGTATGATTGTGATTGTATGATTGTATTTGGGAGATTGTATTTGGGATATTGTAATTGTATGATTGCGATTGTATGATTGTGATTGTATGATTTTGAATGTATGATTGTGATATTATGATTGTGATATTATGATTGTGATTGTATGATTGTGATTGTATGATTGTGATTGTATGATTGTGATTGTATGATTGTGATTGTATGATTGTGATAGTATGATTGTGATTGTATGATTGTGATTGTATGATTGTGATTGTATGATTGTGATTGTCTGATTGTGGTTGTGCGATTGTGATTGTACGATTGTGATTGTACGATTGTGATAGTATGATTGTGATTGTATGATTGTGATTGTATGATTGTGATTGTATGATTGTGATTGTATGATTGTGATTGTTTGATTGTATTTGGGAGATTGTATTTGGGAGATTGTAATTGTATGATTGCGATTGTATGATTGTGATTGTATGATTGCGATTGTATGATTGTGGTTGCATGATTGTGATGTATGACTGTAATTGTATGATTATGATTGTATGATTGTGATTGTATGATTGAGATGGTATGATTGTGATTGTATGATTGCGATCGTATGATTGTGATTGCATGATTATGATTGTATGATTGTGATTGTATGATTGCGATTGTATGATTGTGATTGTATGATTATGATTGTATTTTTGTGATTGTATGATTGTGATTGTATGATTGTGATTGTATGATTGTGATTGTATGATTGTGATTGTATGATTGTGATTGTATGATTGTGATTGTATGATTGTGATTGTATGATTGTGATTGTCTGATTGTGGTTGTGCGATTGTGATTGTACGATTGTGATTGTACGATTGTGGTTGTATGATTGTGATTGCATGATTATGATTGTATGATTGTGATTGCATGATTGTGATTGTATGATTGTGATTGCATGATTTTGAATGTATGATTGTGATTGTATGATTGTGATTGTATGATTGTGATTGTATGATTGTGATAGTATGATTGTGATTGTATGATTGTGATTGTATGATTGTGATTGTATGATTATGATTGTATGATTGTGATTGTATGATTGTATTTGGGTGATTGTATTTGGGAGATTGTATTTGGGAGATTGTAATTGTATGATTGCTATTGTATGATTGTGATTGTATGATTGCGATTGTATGAATACGATTGTATGATTGTGATTGTATGATTGTGATTGTATGATTGTGATTGTATGATTATGATTGTATGATTGTGATTGTATGATTGTATTTGGGTGATTGTATTTGGGAGATTGTATTTGGGAGATTGTAATTGTATGATTGCTATTGTATGATTGTGATTGTATGATTGCGATTGTATGAATACGATTGTATGATTGTGATTGTATGATTGTGATTGTATGATTGTGATTGTATGATTGTGATTGTATGATTGTGATTGTATGATTGTGATTGTATGATTGTGATTGTATGATTGTGATTGTATGATTGTGATAGTATGATTGCGATTGTATGATTGTGATTGTATGATTGTGATTGTATGATTGTGATGGTATGATTGTGATTGTATGATTGCGATCGTATGATTGTGATTGCATGATTATGATTGTATGATTGTGATTGTATGATTGCGATTGTATGATTGTGATTGTATGATTATGATTGTATTTTTGTGATTGTATGATTGTGATTGTATGATTGTGATTGTATGATTGTGATTGTATGATTGTGATTGTATGATTGTGATTGTATGATTGTGATTGTATGATTGTGATTGTATGATTGTGATTGTATGATTGTGATTGTATGATTGTGATTGTATGATTGTGATTGTCTGATTGTGGTTGTGCGATTGTGATTGTACGATTGTGATTGTACGATTGTGGTTGTATGATTGTGATTGCATGATTATGATTGTATGATTGTGATTGCATGATTGTGATTGTATGATTGTGATTGCATGATTTTGAATGTATGATTGTGATTGTATGATTGTGATTGTATGATTGTGATTGTATGATTGTGATTGTATGATTGTGATTGTATGATTGTGATAGTTTGATTGTGATTGTATGATTGTGATTGTATGATTGTGATTGTATGATTATGATTGTATGATTGTGATTGTATGATTGTATTTGGGTGATTGTATTTGGGAGATTGTATTTGGGAGATTGTAATTGTATGATTGCGATTGTATGATTGTGATTGTATGATTGAGATTGTATGATTGTGATTGTATGATTGTGATTGTATGATTGTGATAGTATGATTGCGATTGTATGATTGTGATTGTATGATTGTGATTGTATGATTGTGATTGTATGATTGTGATAGTATGATTGTGATTGTATGATTGTGATTGTATGATTGTGGTTGTGCGATTGTGATTGTACGATTGTGATTGTACGATTGTGATTGTATGATTGTGATTGCATGATTATGATTGTATGATTGTGATTGCAAGATTGTGATTGCATGATTGTGATTGCATGATTTTGAATGTATGATTGTGATTGTATGATTGTGATTGTATGATTGTGATTGTATGATTGTGATTGTATGATTGTATTTGGGAGATTGTATTTGGGATATTGTAATTGTATGATTGCGATTGTATGATTGTGATTGTATGATTTTGAATGTATGATTGTGATATTATGATTGTGATATTATGATTGTGATTGTATGATTGTGATTGTATGATTGTGATTGTATGATTGTGATTGTATGATTGTGATAGTATGATTGTGATTGTATGATTGTGATTGTATGATTGTGATTGTATGATTGTGATTGTATGATTGTGATTGTCTGATTGTGGTTGTGCGATTGTGATTGTACGATTGTGATTGTACGATTGTGATAGTATGATTGTGATTGTATGATTGTGATTGTATGATTGTGATTGTATGATTGTGATTGTATGATTGTGATTGTTTGATTGTATTTGGGAGATTGTATTTGGGAGATTGTAATTGTATGATTGCGATTGTATGATTGTGATTGTATGATTGCGATTGTATGATTGTGGTTGCATGATTGTGATGTATGACTGTAATTGTATGATTATGATTGTATGATTGTGATTGTATGATTGAGATTGTATGATTGTGATTGTATGCTTGCGATTGTATGATTGTGATTGTATGATTGTGATTGTATGGTTGTGATTGTATGATTGTGATTGTATGATTATGATTGTATGATTGTGATTGTATGATTGTGATTGTATGATTGTGATTGTATGATTGTGATAGTATGATTGTGACTGTATGATTGTGATTGTATGATTGTGATTGTATGACTGTGATTGTATGATTGTGATTGTATGATTGTGATTGTATGATTGTGAAAGTATGATTGTGATGGTATGATTGTGATTGTATGATTGTGATTGTATGTTTGTGATTGTATGAGTGTGATTGTCTGATTGTGGTTGTGCGATTGTGATTGTACGATTGTGATTGTACGATTGTTATTGAATGATTGTGATTGTATGATTCTGATTGTATGATTGTGATTGTATGATTGTGATTGTATGATTGTGATTGTATGATTGTGATTGTATGAGTGTGATTGTGTGATTGTGGTTGTGCGATTGAGATTGTACGATTGTGATTGTACGATTGTGATTGAATGATTGTGATTGTATGATTATAATTGTATGATTGTGATTGCATGATTGTGATTGTATGATTGTGATTGCATGTTTTTGAATGTATGATTGTGATATTATGATTGTGATATTATGATTGTGATTGTATGATTGTGATTGTATGATTGTGATTGTATGACTGTGATTGTATGATTGTGATAGTATGATTGTGATTGTATGATTGTGATTGTATGATTGTGATTGTATGATTGTGATTGTATGATTGTGATTGTGTGATTGTGGTTGTACGATTGTGATTGTACGATTGTGATTGTACGATTGTGATAGTATGATTGTGATTGTATGATTGTGATTGTATGATTGTGATTGTATGATTGTGATTGTTTGATTGTATTTGGGAGATTGTATTTGGGAGATTGTAATTGTATGATTGCGATTGTATGATTGTGATTGTATGATTGTGATTGTATGATTGTGATTGTATGATTGTGATTGTATGATTGTGATTGTATGATTGTGATTGTATGATTGTGATTGTATGAATGTATTTGGGATATTGTAATTGTATGATTGCGATTGTATGATTGTGATTGTATGATTGTGATTGTATGATTGTGATTGTATGATTGTGATTGTATGAGTGTCATTGTGTGATTGTGGTTGTGCGATTGAGATTGTACGATTGTGATTGTACGATTGTGATTGAATGATTGTGATTGTATGATTATAACTGTATGATTGTGATTGCATGATTGTGATTGTATGATTGTGATTGCATGATTTTGAATGTATGATTGTGATATTATGATTGTGATTGTATGATTGTGATTGTATGATTGTGATTGTATGATTGTGATAGTATGATTGTGATTGTATGATTGTGATTGTATGATTGTGATTGTATGATTGTGCTTGTATGATTGTGATTGTCTGATTGTGGTTGTGCGATTGTGATTGTACGATTGTGATTGTACGATTGTGATAGTATGATTGTGATTGTATGATTGTGATTGTATGATTGTGATTGTATGGTTGTGATTGTATGATTGTGATTGTATGATTATGATTGTATGATTGTGATTGTATGATTGTGATTGTATGATTGTGATTGTATGATTGTATCTGGGAGATTGTATTTGGGAGATTGTATTTGGGAGATTGTCATTGTATGATTGCGATTGTATGATTGTGATTGTATGATTGAGATTGTATGATTGTGATTGTATGATTGTGATTGTATGATTATGATTGTATTTTTGTGATTGTATGATTGTGATTGTATGATTGTGATTGTATGATTGTGATTGTATGATTGTGATTGTATGATTGTGATTGTATGATTGTGATTGTATGATTGTGATTGTATGATTGTGATTGTATGATTGTGATTGTCTGATTGTGGTTGTGCGATTGTGATTGTACGATTGTGATTGTACGATTGTGGTTGTATGATTGTGATTGCATGATTATGATTGTATGATTGTGATTGCATGATTGTGATTGTATGATTGTGATTGCATGATTTTGAATGTATGATTGTGATTGTATGATTGTGATTGTATGATTGTGATTGTATGATTGTGATTGTATGATTGTGATTGTATGATTGTGATAGTATGATTGTGATTGTATGATTGTGATTGTATGATTGTGATTGTATGATTATGATTGTATGATTGTGATTGTATGATTGTATTTGGGTGATTGTATTTGGGAGATTGTATTTGGGAGATTGTAATTGTATGATTGCTATTGTATGATTGTGATTGTATGATTGCGATTGTATGAATACGATTGTATGATTGTGATTGTATGATTGTGATTGTATGATTGTGATTGTATGATTGTGATTGTATGATTGTGATTGTATGATTGTGATTGTATGATTGTGATTGTATGATTGTGATTGTATGATTGTATTTGGGAGATTGTATTTGGGATATTGTAATTGTATGATTGCGATTGTATGATTGTGATTGTATGATTGAGATTGTATGATTGTGATTGTATGATTGTGATTGTATGATTGTGATAGTATGATTGCGATTGTATGATTGTGATTGTATGATTGTGATTGTATGATTGTGATGGTATGATTGTGATTGTATGATTGCGATCGTATGATTGTGATTGCATGATTATGATTGTATGATTGTGATTGTATGATTGCGATTGTATGATTGTGATTGTATGATTATGATTGTATTTTTGTGATTGTATGATTGTGATTGTATGATTGTGATTGTATGATTGTGATTGTATGATTGTGATTGTATGATTGTGATTGTATGATTGTGATTGTATGATTGTGATTGTATGATTGTGATTGTATGATTGTGATTGTATGATTGTGATTGTATGATTGTGATGGTATGATTGTGATTGTATGATTGTGATTGTATGATTGTGATTGTCTGATTGTGGTTGTGCGATTGTGATTGTACGATTGTGATTGTACGATTGTGGTTGTATGATTGTGATTGCATGATTATGATTGTATGATTGTGATTGCATGATTGTGATTGTATGATTGTGATTGCATGATTTTGAATGTATGATTGTGATTGTATGACTGTGATTGTATGATTGTGATAGTATGATTGTGATTGTATGATTGTGATTGTATGATTGTGATTGTATGATTATGATTGTAAGATTGTGATTGTATGATTGTATTTGGGTGATTGTATTTGGGAGATTGTATTTGGGAGATTGTAATTGTATGATTGCGATTGTATGATTGTGATTGTATGATTGCGATTGTATGAATACGATTGTATGATTGTGATTGTATGATTGTGATTGTATGATTGTGATTGTATGATTGTGATTGTATGATTGTGATTGTATGATTGTGATTGTATGATTGTATTTGGGAGATTGTATTTGGGATATTGTAATTGTATGATTGCGATTGTATGATTGTGATTGTATGATTGAGATTGTATGATTGTGATTGCATGATTATGATTGTATGATTGTGATTGTATGATTGCGATTGTATGATTGTGATTGTATGATTATGATTGTATTTTTGTGATTGCATGATTATGATTGTATGATTGTGATTGTATGATTGCGATTGTATGATTGTGATTGTATGATTATGATTGTATTTTTGTGATTGTATGATTGTGATTGTATGATTGTGATTGTATGATTGTGATTGTATGATTGTGATTGTATGATTGTGATTGTATGATTGTGATTGTATGATTGAGATTGTATGATTGTGATTGTATGCTTGCGATTGTATGATTGTGATTGTATGATTGTGATTGTATGGTTGTGATTGTATGATTGTGATTGTATGATTGTGATTGTATGATTATGATTGTATGATTGTGATTGTATGATTGCGATTGTATGATTGTGATTGTATGATTGTGATTGCATGATTATGATTGTATGATTGTGATTGCATGATTGTGATTGTATGATTGTGATTGCATGATTTTGAATGTATGATTGTGATTGTATGATTGTGATTGTATGATTGTGATTGTATGATTGAGATTGTATGATTGTGATTGTATGATTGTGATTGTATGATTATGATTGTATTTTTGTGATTGTATGATTGTGATTGTATGATTGTGATTGTATGATTGTGATTATATGATTGTTATTGTATGACTGTGATTGTATGATTGTGATTGTATGATTGTGATAGTATGATTGTGAAAGTATGATTGCGATTGTATGATTGTGATTGTATGATTGTGATTGTATGACTGTGATTGTATGATTGTGATTGTCTGATTGTGGTTGTGCGATTGTGATTGTACGATTGTGATTGTACGATTGTGATAGTATGATTGTGATTGTATGATTGTGATTGTATGATTGTGATTGTATGATTGTGATTGTATGATTGTGATTGTTTGATTGTATTTGGGAGATTGTATTTGGGAGATTGTAATTGTATGATTGCGATTCTATGATTGTGATAGTATGATTGCGATTGTATGATTGTGATTGTATGATTGTGATTGTATGATTGTGATGGTATGATTGTGATTGTATGATTGCGATCGTATGATTGTGATTGCATGATTATGATTGTATGATTGTGATTGTATGATTGCGATTGTATGATTGTGATTGTATGATTATGATTGTATTTTTGTGATTGCATGATTATGATTGTATGATTGTGATTGTATGATTGCGATTGTATGATTGTGATTGTATGATTATGATTGTATTTTTGTGATTGTATGATTGTGATTGTATGATTGTGATTGTATGATTGTGATTGTATGATTGTGATTGTATGATTGTGATTGTATGATTGTGATTGTATGATTGAGATTGTATGATTGTGATTGTATGCTTGCGATTGTATGATTGTGATTGTATGATTGTGATTGTATAGTTGTGATTGTATGATTGTGATTGTATGATTATGATTGTATGATTGTGATTGTATGATTGTGATTGTATGATTGTGATTGTATGATTGTGATAGTATGATTGTGACTGTATGATTGTGATTGTATGATTGTGATTGTATGACTGTGATTGTATGATTGTGATTGTATGATTGTGATTGTATGATTGTGAAAGTATGATTGTGATGGTATGATTGTGATTGTATGATTGTGATTGTATGTTTGTGATTGTATGAGTGTGATTGTCTGATTGTGGTTGTGCGATTGTGATTGTACGATTGTGATTGTACGATTGTTATTGAATGATTGTGATTGTATGATTCTGATTGTATGATTGTGATTGTATGATTGTGATTGTATGATTGTGATTGTATGATTGTGATTGTATGATTGTGATTGTATGAGTGTGATTGTGTGATTGTGGTTGTGCGATTGAGATTGTACGATTGTGATTGTACGATTGTGATTGAATGATTGTGATTGTATGATTATAATTGTATGATTGTGATTGCATGATTGTGATTGTATGATTGTGATTGCATGATTTTGAATGTATGATTGTGATATTATGATTGTGATATTATGATTGTGATTGTATGATTGTGATTGTATGATTGTGATTGTATGATTGTGATTGTATGATTGTGATAGTATGATTGTGATTGTATGATTGTGATTGTATGATTGTGATTGTATGATTGTGATTGTATGATTGTGATTGTATGATTGTGATTGTATGATTGTGATTGTATGATTGTGACTGTATGATTGTGATTGTATGATTGTGATTGTATGATTGTGATTGTATGACTGTGATTGTATGATTGTGATTGTATGATTGTGATTGTATGATTGTGAAAGTATGATTGTGATGGTATGATTGTGATTGTATGATTGTGATTGTATGTTTGTGATTGTATGAGTGTGATTGTCTGATTGTGGTTGTGCGATTGTGATTGTACGATTGTGATTGTACGATTGTTATTGAATGATTGTGATTGTATGATTCTGATTGTATGATTGTGATTGCATGATTGTGATTGTATGATTATGATTGCATGATTTTGAATGTATGATTGCGATTGTATGATTGTGGTTGTATGATTGTGATTGTATGATTGTGATTGTATGATTGTGATTGTATGATTGTATTTGGGTGATTGTATTTGGGAGATTGTATTCGGGAGATTGTAATTGTATGATTGCGATTGTATGATTGTGATTGTATGATTGCGAATGTATGAATGCGATTGTATGATTGTGATTGTATGATTGTGATTGTATGATTGTGATTGTATGATTGTGATTGTATGATTGTGATTGTATGATTGTATTTGGGAGATTGTATTTGGGATATTGTAATTGTATGATTGCGATTGTATGATTGTGATTGTATGATTGTGATTTATGATTGTAATTGTATGATTATGATTGTATGATTGTGATTGTATGATTGAGATTGTATGATTGTGAATGTATGCTTGCGATTGTATGAATGTGATTGTATGATTGTGATTGTATGATTGTGATTGTATGATTGTGATTGTATGATTGTGATTGTATGATTGTGATTGTATGATTGTGATTGTATGATTGTATTTGGGATATTGTAATTGTATGATTGCGATTGTATGATTGTGATTGTATGATTGTGATTGTATGATTGTGATAGTATGATTGTGAAAGTATGATTGTGATTGTATGATTGTGATTGTATGATTGAGATTGTATGATTGTGATTGTATGCTTGCGATTGTATGATTGTGATTGTATGATTGTGATTGTATGATTGTGATTGTATGATTGTGATTGTATGATTGTGATTGTATGATTGTGATTGTATGATTATGATTGTATGATTGTGATTGTATGATTGCGATTGTATGATTGTGATTGTATGATTGTGATTGCATGATTATGATTGTATGATTGTGATTGCATGATTGTGATTGTATGATTGTGATTGCATGATTTTGAATGTATGATTGTGATTGTATGATTGTGATTGTATGATTGTGATTGTATGATTGAGATTGTATGATTGTGATTGTATGATTGTGATTGTATGATTATGATTGTATTTTTGTGATTGTATGATTGTGATTGTATGATTGTGATTGTATGATTGTGATTATATGATTGTTATTGTATGACTGTGATTGTATGATTGTGATTGTATGATTGTGATAGTATGATTGTGAAAGTATGATTGCGATTGTATGATTGTGATTGTATGATTGTGATTGTATGACTGTGATTGTATGATTGTGATTGTCTGATTGTGGTTGTGCGATTGTGATTGTACGATTGTGATTGTACGATTGTGATAGTATGATTGTGATTGTATGATTGTGATTGTATGATTGTGATTGTATGATTGTGATTGTATGATTGTGATTGTTTGATTGTATTTGGGAGATTGTATTTGGGAGATTGTAATTGTATGATTGCGATTCTATGATTGTGATTGTATGATTGCGATTGTATGATTGTGATTCCATGATTGTGATGTATGACTGTAATTGTATGATTATGATTGTATGATTGTGATTGTATGATTGAGATTGTATGATTGTGAGTGTATGCTTGCGATTGTATGATTGTGATTGTATGATTGTGATTGTATGATTGTGATTGTATGATTGTGATTGTATGATTGGGATTGTATGATTGTGATTGTCTGATTGTGGTTGTGCGATTGTGATTGTACGATTGTGATTGTATGATTGAGATTGTATGCTTGCGATTGTATGATTGTGATTGTATGATTGTGATTCTTTGATTGTGATTGTATGATTGTGATTGTATGATTGTGATTGTATGATTGTGATTATATGATTGTGATTGTATGATTGTGATTGTATGATTGTGATTGTATGATTGTGATTATATGATTGTTATTGTATGACTGTGATTGTATGATTGTGATTGTATGATTGTGATAGTATGATTGTGAAAGTATGATTGCGATTGTATGATTGTGATTGTATGATTGTGATTGTATGACTGTGATTGTATGATTGTGATTGTCTGATTGTGGTTGTGCGATTGTGATTGTACGATTGTGATTGTACGATTGTGATAGTATGATTGTGATTGTATGATTGTGATTGTATGATTGTGATTGTATGATTGTGATTGTATGATTGTGATTGTTTGATTGTATTTGGGAGATTGTATTTGGGAGATTGTAATTGTATGATTGCGATTGTATGATTGTGATTGTATGATTGCGATTGTATGATTGTGATTCCATGATTGTGATGTATGACTGTAATTGTATGATTATGATTGTATGATTGTGATTGTATGATTGAGATTGTATGATTGTGAGTGTATGCTTGCGATTGTATGATTGTGATTGTATGATTGTGATTGTATGATTGTGATTGTATGATTGTGATTGTATGATTGTGATTGTCTGATTGTGGTTGTGCGATTGTGATTGTACGATTGTGATTGTACGATTGTGGTTGTATGATTGTGATTGCATGATTATGATTGTATGATTGTGATTGCATGATTGTGATTGTATGATTGTGATTGCATGATTTTGAATGTATGATTGTGATTGTATGATTGCGATTGTATGATTGTGATTGTATGAGTGCGGTTGTATGAATACGATTGTATGATTGTGATTGTATGATTGTGATTGTATGATTGTGATTGTATGATTGTGATTGTATGATTGTGATTGTATGATTGTGATTGTATGATTGTGATTGTATGATTGTGATTGTATGATTGTATTTGGGAGATTGTATTTGGGATATTGTAATTGTATGATTGTGATTGTATGATTGTGATTGTATGATTGAGATTGTATGATTGTGATTGTATGATTGTGATTGTATGATTGTGATAGTATGATTGCGATTGTATGATTGTGATTGTATGATTGTGATTGTATGATTGTGATTGTATGATTGTGATAGTATGATTGTGATTGTATGATTGTGATTGTATGATTGTGGTTGTGCGATTGCGATTGTACGATTGTGATTGTACGATTGTGATTGTATGATTGTGATTGCATGATTATGATTGTATGATTGTGATTGCAAGATTGTGATTGTATGATTGTGATTGCATGATTTTGAATGTATGATTGTGATTGTATGATTGTGATTGTATGATTGTGATTGTATGATTGTGATTGTATGATTGTGATTGTATGATTGTGATTGTATGATTGTGATTGTATGATTGTGATTGTATGATTGTGATTGCATGATTTTGAATGTATGATTGTGATATTATGATTGTGATTGTATGATTGTGATTGTATGATTGTGATTGTATGATTGTGATAGTATGATTGTGATTGTATGATTGTGATTGTATGATTGTGATTGTATGATTGTGATTGTATGATTGTGATTGTCTGATTGTGGTTGTGCGATTGTGATTGTACGATTGTGATTGTACGATTGTGATAGTATGATTGTGATTGTATGATTGTGATTGTATGATTGTGATTGTATGATTGTGATTGTTTGATTGTATTTGGGAGATTGAATTTGGGAGATTGTAATTGTATGATTGCGATTGTATGATTGTGATTGTATGATTGCGATTGTATGATTGTGATTGCATGATTGTGATGTATGACTGTAATTGTATGATTATGATTGTATGATTGTGATTGTATGATTGAGATTGTATGATTGTGATTGTATGCTTGCGATTGTATGATTGTGATTGTATGATTGTGATTGTATGGTTGTGATTGTATGATTGTGATTGTATGATTGTGATTGTATGATTGTGATTGTATGATTGTGATTGTATGATTGTGATTGTATGATTGTGATTGTATGATTGTGATTGTATGATTGTGATTGTCTGATTGTGGTTGTGCGATTGTGATTGTACGATTGTGATTGTACGATTGTGGTTGTATGATTGTGATTGCATGATTATGATTGTATGATTGTGATTGCATGATTGTGATTGTATGATTGTGATTGCATGATTTTGAATGTATGATTGTGATTGTATGATTGTGATTGTATGATTGTGATTGTATGATTGTGATTGTATGATTGTGATAGTATGATTGTGATTCTATGATTGTGATTGTATGATTGTGATTGTATGATTATGATTGTATGATTGTGATTGTATGATTGTATTTGGGTGATTGTATTTGGGAGATTGTATTTGGGAGATTGTAATTGTATGATTGCGATTGTATGATTGTGATTGTATGATTGCGATTGTATGAATACGATTGTATGATTGTGATTGTATGATTGTGATTGTATGATTGTGATTGTATGATTGTGATTGTATGATTGTGATTGTATGATTGTGATTGTATGATTGTATTTGGGAGATTGTATTTGGGATATTGTAATTGTATGATTGCCATTGTATGATTGTGATTGTATGATTGAGATTGTATGATTGTGATTGTATGATTGTGATTGTATGATTGTGATAGTATGATTGCGATTGTATGATTGTGATTGTATGATTGTGATTGTATGATTGTGATTGTATGATTGTGATAGTATGATTGTGATTGTATGATTGTGATTGTATGATTGTGATTGTATGATTGTATTTGGGAGATTGTATTTGGGATATTGTAATTGTATGATTGCGATTGTATGATTGTGATTGTATGATTGTGATTGTATGATTGTGATTGTATGATTGTGATTGTATGATTGTGATTGTATGATTGTGAATGTACGATTGTGATTGTATGATTGTGATTGTATGATTGTGACAGTATGATTGTGATTGTATGACTGTGATTGTATGACTGTGATTGTATGATTGTGATTGTATGATTGTGATTGTATGATTGTGAAAGTATGATTGTGATTGTATGATTGTGATTGTATGATTGTGATTGTATGATTGTGATTGTATGATTGAGATTGTATGATTGTGATTGTATGATTGTGATTGTATGATTGTGATTGTATGATTGTGATTGTATGATTGTGATTGTATGATTGTGATTGTATGAATGTATTTGGGATATTGTAATTGTATGATTGCGATTGTATGATTGTGATTGTATGATTGTGATTGTATGATTGTGATTGTATGAGTGTGATTGTGTGATTGTGGTTGTGCGATTGAGATTGTACGATTGTGATTGTACGATTGTGATTGAATGATTGTGATTGTATGATTATAATTGTATGATTGTGATTGCATGATTGTGATTGTATGATTGTGATTGCATGATTTTGAATGTATGATTGTGATATTATGATTGTGATTGTATGATTGAGATTGTATGATTGTGATTGTATGATTGTGATTGTATGATTGTGATTGTATGATTGTGATTGTATGATTGTGATTGTATGATTGTGATTGTATGAATGTATTTGGGATATTGTAATTGTATGATTGCGATTGTATGATTGTGATTGTATGATTGTGATTGTATGATTGTGATTGTATGATTGTGATTGTCTGATTGTGGTTGTGCGATTGTGATTGTACGATTGTGATTGTACGATTGTGATAGTATGATTGTGATTGTATGATTGTGATTGTATGATTGTGATTGTATGATTGTGATTGTTTGATTGTATTTGGGAGATTGAATTTGGGATATTGTAATTGTATGATTGCGATTGTATGATTGTGATTGTATGATTGTGATTGTATGATTGTGATTGTATGATTGTGATTGTATGATTGTGATAGTATGTTTGTGATTGTATGATTGTGATTGTATGATTGTGATTGTATGATTGTGATTGTATGATTGTGATTGTATGATTGTGATTGTATGATTGTGATTGTATGATTGTGATTGTATGATTGTGATTGTATGATTGTATTTGGGAGATTGTATTTGGGATATTGTAATTGTATGATTGCGATTGTATGATTGTGATTGTATGATTGAGATTGTATGATTGTGATTGTATGATTGTGATTGTATGATTGTGATAGTATGATTGCGATTGTATGATTGTGATTGTATGATTGTGATTGTATGATTGTGATTGTATGATTGTGATAGTATGATTGTGATTGTATGATTGTGATTGTATGATTGTGGTTGTGCGATTGTGATTGTACGATTGTGATTGTACGATTGTGATTGTATGATTGTGATTGCATGATTATGATTGTATGATTGTGATTGCAAGATTGTGATTGTATGATTGTGATTGCATGATTTTGAATGTATGATTGTGATTGTATGATTGTGATGGTATGATTGTGATTGTATGATTGTGATTGTATGATTGTGATTGTATGATTGTGATTGTATGATTGTGATTGTATGATTGTATTTGGGAGATTGTATTTGGGATATTGTAATTGTATGATTGCGATTGTATGATTGTGATTGTATGATTGTGATTGTATGATTGTGATTGTATGATTGTGATTGTATGATTGTGATTGTATGATTGTGAATGTACGATTGTGATTGTATGATTGTGATTGTATGATTGTGATAGTATGATTGTGATTGTATGACTGTGATTGTATGACTGTGATTGTATGATTGTGATTGTATGATTGTGATTGTATGATTGTGAAAGTATGATTGTGATTGTATGATTGTGATTGTATGATTGTGATTGTATGATTGTGATTGTATGATTGAGATTGTATGATTGTGATTGTATGATTGTGATTGTATGATTGTGATTGTATGATTGTGATTGTATGATTGTGATTGTATGAATGTATTTGGGATATTGTAATTGTATGATTGCGATTGTATGATTGTGATTGTATGATTGTGATTGTATGATTGTGATTGTATGATTGTGATTGTATGAGTGTGATTGTGTGATTGTGGTTGTGCGATTGAGATTGTACGATTGTGATTGTACGATTGTGATTGAATGATTGTGATTGTATGATTATAATTGTATGATTGTGATTGCATGATTGTGATTGTATGATTGTGATTGCATGATTTTGAATGTATGATTGTGATATTATGATTGTGATTGTATGATTGTGATTGTATGATTGTGATTGTATGATTGTGATAGTATGATTATGATTGTATGATTGCGATTGTATGATTGTGATTGTATGATTGTGATTGTATGATTGTGATTGTATGATTGTGATTGTATGATTGTGATAGTATGATTGTGATTGTATCATTGTGATTGTATGATTGTGATTGTATGATTGTGATTGTATGATTGTGATTGTATGATTGTATTTGGGAGATTGTATTTGGGATATTGTAATTGTATGATTGCGATTGTATGATTGTGATTGTATGATTGAGATTGTATGATTGTGATTGTGCGATTGTGATTGTACGATTGTGATTGTACGATTGTGATTGTATGATTGTGATTGCATGATTATGATTGTGTGATTGTGATTGCATGATTGTGATTGCATGATTGTGATTGTATGATTGTGATGTATGATTGTGATTGTATGATTATGATTGTATGATTGTGATTGTATGATTGTGATGGTATGATTGTGATTGTATGATTGCGATCGTATGATTGTGATTGCATGATTATGATTGTATGATTGTGATTGTATGATTGCGATTGTATGATTGTGATTGTATGATTATGATTGTATTTTTGTGATTGTATGATTGTGATTGTATGATTGTGATTGTATGATTGTGATTGTATGATTGTGATTGTATGATTGTGATTGTATGATTGTGATTGTCTGATTGTGGTTGTGCGATTGTGATTGTACGATTGTGATTGTACGATTGTGATTGTATGATTGTGATTGCATGATTATGATTGTATGATTGTGATTGCATGATTGTGATTGTATGATTGTGATTGTATGATTGTGATTGTATGATTGTGATTGTATGATTGTGATTGTATGATTGTGATTGTATGATTGTGATTGTATGATTGTGATTGTATGATTGTGATTGTATGATTGTGATTGTATGATTGTGATTGTATGATTGTGATTGTCTGATTGTGGTTGTGCGATTGTGATTGTACGATTGTGATTGTACGATTGTGATTGTATGATTGTGATTGCATGATTATGATTGTATGATTGTGATTGTATGATTGTGATAGTATGATTGCGATTGTATGATTGTGATTGTATGATTGTGATTGTATGATTGTGATTGTATGATTGTGATAGTATGATTGTGATTGTATGATTGTGATTGTATGATTGTGGTTGTGCGATTGTGATTGTACGATTGTGATTGTACGATTGTGATTGTATGATTGTGATTGCATGATTATGATTGTATGATTGTGATTGCAAGATTGTGATTGTATGATTGTGATTGCATGATTTTGAATGTATGATTGTGATTGTATGATTGTGATGGTATGATTGTGATTGTATGATTGTGATTGTATGATTGTGATTGTATGATTGTGATTGTATGATTGTATTTGGGAGATTGTATTTGGGATATTGTAATTGTATGATTGCGATTGTATGATTGTGATTGTATGATTGTGATTGTATGATTGTGATTGTATGATTGTGATTGTATGATTGTGATTGTATGATTGTGATTGTATGATTGTGATTGTATGATTGTGAATGTACGATTGTGATTGTATGATTGTGATTGTATGATTGTGATAGTATGATTGTGATTGTATGACTGTGATTGTATGACTGTGATTGTATGATTGTGATTGTATGATTGTGATTGTATGATTGTGAAAGTATGATTGTGATTGTATGATTGTGATTGTATGATTGTGATTGTATGATTGTGATTGTATGATTGAGATTGTATGATTGTGATTGTATGATTGTGATTGTATGATTGTGATTGTATGATTGTGATTGTATGATTGTGATTGTATGAATGTATTTGGGATATTGTAATTGTATGATTGCGATTGTATGATTGTGATTGTATGATTGTGATTGTATGATTGTGATTGTATGATTGTGATTGTATGAGTGTGATTGTGTGATTGTGGTTGTGCGATTGAGATTGTACGATTGTGATTGTACGATTGTGATTGAATGATTGTGATTGTATGATTATAATTGTATGATTGTGATTGCATGATTGTGATTGTATGATTGTGATTGCATGATTTTGAATGTATGATTGTGATATTATGATTGTGATTGTATGATTGTGATTGTATGATTGTGATTGTATGATTGTGATAGTATGATTGTGATTGTATGATTGTGATTGTATGATTGTGATTGTATGATTGTGATTGTATGATTGTGATTGTCTGATTGTGGTTGTGCGATTGTGATTGTACGATTGTGATTGTACGATTGTGATAGTATGATTGTGATTGTATGATTGTGATTGTATGATTGTGATTGTATGATTGTATTTGGGAGATTGTATTTGGGATATTGTAATTGTATGATTGCGATTGTATGATTGTGATTGTATGATTGTGATTGTATGATTGTGATTGTATGATTGTGATTGTATGATTGTGAATGTACGATTGTGATTGTATGATTGTGATTGTATGATTGTGATAGTATGATTGTGATTGTATGACTGTGATTGTATGACTGCGATTGTATGATTGTGATTGTATGATTGTGATTGTATGATTGTGAAAGTATGATTGTGATTGTATGATTGTGATTGTATGATTGCGATTGTATGATTGTGATTGCATGATTGTGATGTATGACTGTAATTGTATGATTATGATTGTATGATTGTGATTGTATGATTGAGATTGTATGATTGTGATTGTATGCTTGCGATTGTATGATTGTGATTGTATGATTGTGATTGTATGGTTGTGATTGTATGATTGTGATTGTATGATTATGATTGTATGATTGTGGTTGTATGATTGTGATTGTATGATTGTGATTGTATGATTGTGATAGTATGATTGTGACTGTATGATTGTGATTGTATGATTGTGATTGTATGACTGTGATTGTATGATTGTGATTGTATGATTGTGATTGTATGATTGTGAAAGTATGATTGTGATGGTATGATTGTGATTGTATGATTGTGATTGTATGTTTGTGATTGTATGAGTGTGATTGTCTGATTGTGGTTGTGCGATTGTGATTGTACGATTGTGATTGTACGATTGTTATTGAATGATTGTGATTGTATGATTCTGATTGTATGATTGTGATTGCATGATTGTGATTGTATGATTGTGATTGCATGATTTTGAATGTATGATTGCGATTGTATGATTGTGGTTGTATGATTGTGATTGTATGATTGTGATTGTATGATTGTGATTGTATGATTGTATTTGGGTGATTGTATTTGGGAGATTGTATTTGGGAGATTGTAATTGTATGATTGCGATTGTATGATTGTGATTGTATGATTGCGAATGTATGAATGCGATTGTATGATTGTGATTGTATGATTGTGATTGTATGATTGTATTTGGGATATTGTAATTGTATGATTGCGATTGTATGATTGTGATTGTATGATTGTGATTGTATGATTGTGATAGTATGATTGTGAAAGTATGATTGTGATTGTATGATTGTGATTGTATGATTGAGATTGTATGATTGTGATTGTATGATTATGATTGTATGATTGTGATTGTATGATTGTGATGGTATGATTGTGATTGTATGATTGTGATTGTATGATTGTGATTGTATGATTGTGATTGTATGATTGTGATTGTATGGTTATGATTGTATGATTGTGATTGTATGATTGCGATTGTATGATTGTGATTGTATGATTGTGATGTATGATTGTGATTGTATGATTATGATTGTATGATTGTGATTGTATGATTGTGATGGTATGATTGTGATTGTATGATTGCGATCGTATGAATGTGATTGCATGATTATGATTGTATGATTGTGATTGTATGATTGCGATTGTATGATTGTGATTGTATGACTATGATTGTATTTTTGTGATTGTATGATTGTGATTGTATGATTGTGATTGTATGATTGTGATTGTATGATTGTGATTGTATGATTGTGATTGTATGATTGTGATTGTATGATTGTGATTGTATGATTGTGATTGTATGATTGTGATTGTATGATTGTGATTGTATGATTGTGATTGTATGATTGTGATTGTATGATTGTGATTGTATGATTGTGATTGTATGATTGTGATTGTCTGATTGTGGTTGTGCGATTGTGATTGTACGATTGTGATTGTACGATTGTGATTGTATGATTGTGATTGCATGATTATGATTGTGTGATTGTGATTGCATGATTGTGATTGCATGATTGTGATTGTATGATTGTGATGTATGATTGTGATTGTATGATTATGATTGTATGATTGTGATTGTATGATTGTGATGGTATGATTGTGATTGTATGATTGCGATCGTATGATTGTGATTGCATGATTATGATTGTATGATTGTGATTGTATGATTGCGATTGTATGATTGTGATTGTATGATTATGATTGTATTTTTGTGATTGTATGATTGTGATTGTATGATTGTGATTGTATGATTGTGATTGTATGATTGTGATTGTATGATTGTGATTGTATGATTGTGATTGTACGATTGTGATTGTCTGATTGTGGTTGTGCGATTGTGATTGTACGATTGTGATTGTACGATTGTGATTGTATGATTGTGATTGCATGATTATGATTGTATGATTGTGATTGCATGATTGTGATTGTATGATTGTGATTGCATGATTTTGAATGTATGATTGTGATTGTATGATTGTGATTATATGATTGTATTTGGGATATTGTAATTGTATGATTGCGATTGTATGATTGTGATTGTCTGATTGTGGTTGTGCGATTGTGATTGTACGATTGTGATTGTACGATTGTGATAGTATGATTGTGAAAGTATGATTGTGATTGTATGATTGTGATTGTATGATTGTGATTGTTTGATTGTATTTGGGAGATTGAATTTGGGAGATTGTAATTGTATGATTGCGATTGTATGATTGTGATTGTATGATTGCGATTGTATGATTGTGATTGCATGATTGTGATGTATGACTGTAATTGTATGATTATGATTGTATGATTGTGATTGTATGATTGTGATTGTATGATTGTGATTGTATGATTGTGATTGTATGATTGTGATTGTATGAATTTATTTGGGATATTGTAATTGTATGATTGCGATTGTATGATTGTGATTGTATGATTGTGATTGTATGATTGTGATTGTATGAGTGTGATTGTGTGATTGTGGTTGTGCGATTGAGATTGTACGATTGTGATTGTACGATTGTGATTGAATGATTGTGATTGTATGATTATAATTGTATGATTGTGATTGCATGATTGTGATTGTATGATTGTGATTGCATGATTTTGAATGTATGATTGTGATATTATGATTGTGATTGTATGATTGTGATTGTATGATTGTGATTGTATGATTGTGATTGTATGATTGTGATAGTATGATTGTGATTGTATGATTGTGATTGTATGATTGTGATTGTATGATTGTGATTGTATGATTGTGATTGTCTGATTGTGGTTGTGCGATTGTGATTGTACGATTGTGATTGTACGATTGTGATAGTATGATTGTGATTGTATGATTGTGATTGTATGATTGTGATTGTATGATTGTATTTGGGAGATTGTATTTGGGATATTGTAATTGTATGATTGCGATTGTATGATTGTGATTGTATGATTGTGATTGTATGATTGTGATTGTATGATTGTGATTGTATGATTGTGATTGTATGATTGTGATTGTATGATTGTGAATGTACGATTGTGATTGTATGATTGTGATTGTATGATTGTGATAGTATGATTGTGATTGTATGACTGTGATTGTATGACTGCGATTGTATGATTGTGATTGTATGATTGTGAAAGTATGATTGTGATTGTATGATTGTGATTGGATGATTGAGATTGTATGATTGTGATTGTATGCTTGCGATTGTATGATTGTGATTGTATGATTGTGATTGTATGGTTGTGATTGTATGATTGTGATTGTATGATTATGATTGTATGATTGTGGTTGTATGATTGTGATTGTATGATTGTGATTGTATGATTGTGATAGTATGATTGTGACTGTATGATTGTGATTGTATGATTGTGATTGTATGACTGTGATTGTATGATTGTGATTGTATGATTGTGATTGTATGATTGTGAAAGTATGATTGTGATGGTATGATTGTGATTGTATGATTGTGATTGTATGTTTGTGATTGTATGAGTGTGATTGTCTGATTGTGGTTGTGCGATTGTGATTGTACGATTGTGATTGTACGATTGTTATTGAATGATTGTGATTGTATGATTCTGATTGTATGATTGTGATTGCATGATTGTGATTGTATGATTGTGATTGCATGATTTTGAATGTATGATTGCGATTGTATGATTGTGGTTGTATGATTGTGATTGTATGATTGTGATTGTATGATTGTGATTGTATGATTGTATTTGGGTGATTGTATTTGGGAGATTGTATTTGGGAGATTGTAATTGTATGATTGCGATTGTATGATTGTGATTGTATGATTGCGAATGTATGAATGCGATTGTATGATTGTGATTGTATGATTGTGATTGTATGATTGTGATTGTATGATTGTGATTGTATGATTGTGATTGTATGATTGTGATTGTATGATTGTATTTGGGAGATTGTATTTGGGATATTGTAATTGTATGATTGCGATTGTATGATTGTGATTGTATGATTGTGATGTATGATTGTAATTGTATGATTATGATTGTATGATTGTGATTGTATGATTGAGATTGTATGATTGTGATTGTATGCTTGCGATTGTATGAATGTGATTGTATGATTGTGATTGTATGATTGTGATTGTATGATTGTGATTGTATGATTGTGATTGTATGATTGTGATTGTATGATTGTGATTGTTTGATTGTGATTGTATGATTGTAATTGTATGATTGTGATTGTATGATTGTGATTGTATGATTGTGATTGTATGATTGTATTTGGGATATTGTAATTGTATGATTGCGATTGTATGATTGTGATTGTATGATTGTGATTGTATGATTGTGATTGTATGATTGTGATAGTATGATTGTGAAAGTATGATTGTGATTGTATGATTGTGATTGTATGATTGAGATTGTATGATTGTGATTGTATGCTTGCGATTGTATGATTGTGATTGTATGATTGTGATTGTATGATTGTGATTGTATGATTGTGATTGTATGATTGTGATTGTATGATTATGATTGTATGATTGTGATTGTATGATTGCGATTGTATGATTGTGATTGTATGATTGTGATGTATGATTGTGATTGTATGATTATGATTGTATGATTGTGATTGTATGATTGTGATGGTATGATTGTGATTGTATGATTGCGATCGTATGAATGTGATTGCATGATTATGATTGTATGATTGTGATTGTATGATTGCGATTGTATGATTGTGATTGTATGACTATGATTGTATTTTTGTGATTGTATGATTGTGATTGTATGATTGTGATTGTATGATTGTGATTGTATGATTGTGATTGTATGATTGTGATTGTATGATTGTGATTGTATGATTGTGATTGTATGATTGTGATTGTATGATTGTGATTGTATGATTGTGATTGTATGATTGTGATTGTATGATTGTGATTGTATGATTGTGATTGTATGATTGTGATTGTATGATTGTGATTGTCTGATTGTGGTTGTGCGATTGTGATTGTACGATTGTGATTGTACGATTGTGATTGTATGATTGTGATTGCATGATTATGATTGTGTGATTGTGATTGCATGATTGTGATTGCATGATTGTGATTGTATGATTGTGATGTATGATTGTGATTGTATGATTATGATTGTATGATTGTGATTGTATGATTGTGATGGTATGATTGTGATTGTATGATTGCGATCGTATGATTGTGATTGCATGATTATGATTGTATGATTGTGATTGTATGATTGCGATTGTATGATTGTGATTGTATGATTATGATTGTATTTTTGTGATTGTATGATTGTGATTGTATGATTGTGATTGTATGATTGTGATTGTATGATTGTGATTGTATGATTGTGATTGTATGATTGTGATTGTACGATTGTGATTGTCTGATTGTGGTTGTGCGATTGTGATTGTACGATTGTGATTGTACGATTGTGATTGTATGATTGTGATTGCATGATTATGATTGTATGATTGTGATTGCATGATTGTGATTGTATGATTGTGATTGTATGATTGTGATTGTCTGATTGTGGTTGTGCGATTGTGATTGTACGATTGTGATTGTACGATTGTGATTGTATGATTGTGATTGCATGATTATGATTGTGTGATTGTGATTGCATGATTGTGATTGCATGATTGTGATTGTATGATTGTGATGTATGATTGTGATTGTATGATTATGATTGTATGATTGTGATTGTATGATTGTGATGGTATGATTGTGATTGTATGATTGCGATCGTATGATCGTGATTGCATGATTGTGATTGTATGATTATGATTGTATGATTGTGATTGTATGATTGTGATGGTATGATTGTGATTGTATGATTGCGATCGTATGATTGTGATTGCATGATTATGATTGTATGATTGTGATTGTATGATTGCGATTGTATGATTGTGATTGTATGATTGTGATTGTATGATTGTGATTGTATGATTGTGATTGTATGATTGTGATTGTATGATTGTGATTGTATGATTGTGATTGTATGATTGTGATTGTATGATTGTGATTGTATGATTGTGATTGTCTGATTGTGGTTGTGCGATTGTGATTGTACGATTGTGATTGTACGATTGTGATTGTATGATTGTGATTGCATGATTATGATTGTGTGATTGTGATTGCATGATTGTGATTGCATGATTGTGATTGTATGATTGTGATGTATGATTGTGATTGTATGATTATGATTGTATGATTGTGATTGTATGATTGTGATGGTATGATTGTGATTGTATGATTGCGATCGTATGATTGTGATTGCATGATTATGATTGTATGATTGTGATTGTATGATTGCGATTGTATGATTGTGATTGTATGATTATGATTGTATTTTTGTGATTGTATGATTGTGATTGTATGATTGTGATTGTATGATTGTGATTGTATGATTGTGATTGTATGATTGTGATTGTATGATTGTGATTGTACGATTGTGATTGTCTGATTGTGGTTGTGCGATTGTGATTGTACGATTGTGATTGTACGATTGTGATTGTATGATTGTGATTGCATGATTATGATTGTATGATTGTGATTGCATGATTGTGATTGTATGATTGTGATTGCATGATTTTGAATGTATGATTGTGATTGTATGATTGTGATTATATGATTGTATTTGGGATATTGTAATTGTATGATTGCGATTGTATGATTGTGATTGTCTGATTGTGGTTGTGCGATTGTGATTGTACGATTGTGATTGTACGATTGTGATAGTATGATTGTGAAAGTATGATTGTGATTGTATGATTGTGATTGTATGATTGTGATTGTTTGATTGTATTTGGGAGATTGAATTTGGGAGATTGTAATTGTATGATTGCGATTGTATGATTGTGATTGTATGATTGCGATTGTATGATTGTGATTGCATGATTGTGATGTATGACTGTAATTGTATGATTATGATTGTATGATTGTGATTGTATGATTGTGATTGTATGATTGTGATTGTATGATTGTGATTGTATGATTGTGATTGTATGAATTTATTTGGGATATTGTAATTGTATGATTGCGATTGTATGATTGTGATTGTATGATTGTGATTGTATGATTGTGATTGTATGAGTGTGATTGTGTGATTGTGGTTGTGCGATTGAGATTGTACGATTGTGATTGTACGATTGTGATTGAATGATTGTGATTGTATGATTATAATTGTATGATTGTGATTGCATGATTGTGATTGTATGATTGTGATTGCATGATTTTGAATGTATGATTGTGATATTATGATTGTGATTGTATGATTGTGATTGTATGATTGTGATTGTATGATTGTGATTGTATGATTGTGATAGTATGATTGTGATTGTATGATTGTGATTGTATGATTGTGATTGTATGATTGTGATTGTATGATTGTGATTGTCTGATTGTGGTTGTGCGATTGTGATTGTACGATTGTGATTGTACGATTGTGATAGTATGATTGTGATTGTATGATTGTGATTGTATGATTGTGATTGTATGATTGTATTTGGGAGATTGTATTTGGGATATTGTAATTGTATGATTGCGATTGTATGATTGTGATTGTATGATTGTGATTGTATGATTGTGATTGTATGATTGTGATTGTATGATTGTGATTGTATGATTGTGATTGTATGATTGTGAATGTACGATTGTGATTGTATGATTGTGATTGTATGATTGTGATAGTATGATTGTGATTGTATGACTGTGATTGTATGACTGCGATTGTATGATTGTGATTGTATGATTGTGATTGTATGATTGTGAAAGTATGATTGTGATTGTATGATTGTGATTGTATGATTGAGATTGTATGATTGTGATTGTATGCTTGCGATTGTATGATTGTGATTGTATGATTGTGATTGTATGGTTGTGATTGTATGATTGTGATTGTATGATTATGATTGTATGATTGTGGTTGTATGATTGTGATTGTATGATTGTGATTGTATGATTGTGATAGTATGATTGTGACTGTATGATTGTGATTGTATGATTGTGATTGTATGACTGTGATTGTATGATTGTGATTGTATGATTGTGATTGTATGATTGTGAAAGTATGATTGTGATGGTATGATTGTGATTGTATGATTGTGATTGTATGTTTGTGATTGTATGAGTGTGATTGTCTGATTGTGGTTGTGCGATTGTGATTGTACGATTGTGATTGTACGATTGTTATTGAATGATTGTGATTGTATGATTCTGATTGTATGATTGTGATTGCATGATTGTGATTGTATGATTGTGATTGCATGATTTTGAATGTATGATTGCGATTGTATGATTGTGGTTGTATGATTGTGATTGTATGATTGTGATTGTATGATTGTGATTGTATGATTGTATTTGGGTGATTGTATTTGGGAGATTGTATTTGCGAGATTGTAATTGTATGATTGCGATTGTATGATTGTGATTGTATGATTGCGAATGTATGAATGCGATTGTATGATTGTGATTGTATGATTGTGATTGTATGATTGTGATTGTATGATTGTGATTGTATGATTGTGATTGTATGATTGTGATTGTATGATTGTATTTGGGAGATTGTATTTGGGATATTGTAATTGTATGATTGCGATTGTATGATTGTGATTGTATGATTGTGATGTATGATTGTAATTGTATGATTATGATTGTATGATTGTGATTGTATGATTGAGATTGTATGATTGTGATTGTATGCTTGCGATTGTATGAATGTGATTGTATGATTGTGATTGTATGATTGTGATTGTATGATTGTGATTGTATGATTGTGATTGTATGATTGTGATTGTATGATTGTGATTGTTTGATTGTGATTGTATGATTGTGATTGTATGATTGTGATTGTATGATTGTGATTGTATGATTGTGATTGTATGATTGTATTTGGGATATTGTAATTGTATGATTGCGATTGTATGATTGTGATTGTATGATTGTGATTGTATGATTGTGATTGTATGATTGTGATAGTATGATTGTGAAAGTATGATTGTGATTGTATGATTGTGATTGTATGATTGAGATTGTATGATTGTGATTGTATGCTTGCGATTGTATGATTGTGATTGTATGATTGTGATTGTATGATTGTGATTGTATGATTGTGATTGTATGATTGTGATTGTATGATTATGATTGTATGATTGTGATTGTATGATTGCGATTGTATGATTGTGATTGTATGATTGTGATGTATGATTGTGATTGTATGATTATGATTGTATGATTGTGATTGTATGATTGTGATGGTATGATTGTGATTGTATGATTGCGATCGTATGAATGTGATTGCATGATTATGATTGTATGATTGTGATTGTATGATTGCGATTGTATGATTGTGATTGTATGACTATGATTGTATTTTTGTGATTGTATGATTGTGATTGTATGATTGTGATTGTATGATTGTGATTGTATGATTGTGATTGTATGATTGTGATTGTATGATTGTGATTGCATGATTGTGATTGTATGATTGTGATTGTATGATTGTGATTGTATGATTGTGATTGTATGATTGTGATTGTATGATTGTGATTGTATGATTGTGATTGTCTGATTGTGGTTGTGCGATTGTGATTGTACGATTGTGATTGTACGATTGTGATTGTATGATTGTGATTGCATGATTATGATTGTGTGATTGTGATTGCATGATTGTGATTGCATGATTGTGATTGTATGATTGTGATGTATGATTGTGATTGTATGATTATGATTGTATGATTGTGATTGTATGATTGTGATGGTATGATTGTGATTGTATGATTGCGATCGTATGATTGTGATTGCATGATTATGATTGTATGATTGTGATTGTATGATTGCGATTGTATGATTGTGATTGTATGATTATGATTGTATTTTTGTGATTGTATGATTGTGATTGTATGATTGTGATTGTATGATTGTGATTGTATGATTGTGATTGTATGATTGTGATTGTATGATTGTGATTGTACGATTGTGATTGTCTGATTGTGGTTGTGCGATTGTGATTGTACGATTGTGATTGTACGATTGTGATTGTATGATTGTGATTGCATGATTATGATTGTATGATTGTGATTGCATGATTGTGATTGTATGATTGTGATTGCATGATTTTTAATGTATGATTGTGATTGTATGATTGTGATTGTATGATTGTATTTGGGATATTGTAATTGTATGATTGCGATTGTATGATTGTGATTGTATGATTGTGATTGTATGATTGTGATTGTATGATTGTGATTGTATGATTGTGATAGTATGATTGTGAAAGTATGATTGTGATTGTATGATTGTGATTGTATGATTGTGATTGTATGATTGTGATGTATGATTGTAATTGTATGAT
This sequence comes from Megachile rotundata, assembly GCF_050947335.1. Taxonomy (NCBI): domain Eukaryota; kingdom Metazoa; phylum Arthropoda; class Insecta; order Hymenoptera; family Megachilidae; genus Megachile; species Megachile rotundata. Next base: position 145,974 of record NW_027473400.1, read on the forward strand.
TATGATTGTATGATTGTGATTATATGATTGTTATTGTATGACTGTGATTGTATGATTGTGATTGTATGATTGTGATAGTATGATTGTGAAAGTATGATTGTGATTGTATGATTGTGATTGTATGATTGTGATTGTATGATTGTGATTGTATGATTGTGATTGTCTGATTGTGGTTGTGCGATTGTGATTGTACGATTGTGATTGTACGATTGTGATAGTATGATTGTGATTGTATGATTGTGATTGTATGATTGTGATTGTATGATTGTGATTGTTTGATTGTATTTGGGAGATTGTATTTGGGAGATTGTAATTGTATGATAGCGATTGTATGATTGTGATTGTATGATTGCGATTGTATGATTGTAATTGCATGATTGTGATGTATGACTGTAATTGTATGATTATGATTGTATGATTGTGATTGTATGATTGAGATTGTATGATTGTGATTGTATGCTTGCGATTGTATGATTGTGATTGTATGATTGTGATTGTATGGTTGTGATTGTATGATTGTGATAGTATGATTGTGAAAGTATGATTGTGATTGTATGATTGTGATTGTATGATTGTGATGTATGATTGTAATTGTATGATTATGATTGTATGATTGTGATTGTATGATTGTGATTGTATGATTGAGATTGTATGATTGTGATTGTATGCTTGCGATTGTATGATTGTGATTGTATGATTGTGATTCTTTGATTGTGATTGTATGATTGTGATTGTATGATTGTGATTGTATGATTGTGATTGTATGATTGAGATTGTATGATTGTGATTGTATGCTTGCGATTGTATGATTGTGATTTTATGATTGTGATTCTTTGATTGTGATTGTATGATTGTGATTGTATGATTGTGATTGTATGATTGTGATTGTATGATTGTGATTATATGATTGTGATTGTATGATTGTGATTGTATGATTGTGATTGTATGATTGTGATTATATGATTGTTATTGTATGACTGTGATTGTATGATTGTGATTGTATGATTGTGATTGTATGATTGTGATTGTATGATTGTGATTGTATGATTGTGATGTATGATTGTAATTGTATGATTATGATTGTATGATTGTGATTATATGATTGTTATTGTATGACTGTGATTGTATGATTGTGATTGTATGATTGTGATAGTATGATTGTGAAAGTATGATTGTGATTGTATGATTGCGAATGTATGAATGCGATTGTATGATTGTGATTGTATGATTGTGATTGTATGATTGTGATTGTATGATTGTGATTGTATGATTGTGATTGTATGATTGTGATTGTATGATTGTATTTGGGAGATTGTATTTGGGATATTGTAATTGTATGATTGCGATTGTATGATTGTGATTGTATGATTGTGATGTATGATTGTAATTGTATGATTATGATTGTATGATTGTGATTGTATGATTGAGATTGTATGATTGTGATTGTATGCTTGCGATTGTATGAATGTGATTGTATGATTGTGATTGTATGATTGTGATTGTATGATTGTGATTGTATGATTGTGATTGTATGATTGTGATTGTTTGATTGTGATTGTATGATTGTGATTGTATGATTGTGATTGTATGATTGTGATTGTATGATTGTGATTGTATGATTGTATTTGGGATATTGTAATTGTATGATTGCGATTGTATGATTGTGATTGTATGATTGTGATTGTATGATTGTGATAGTATGATTGTGAAAGTATGATTGTGATTGTATGATTGTGATTGTATGATTGAGATTGTATGATTGTGATTGTATGCTTGCGATTGTATGATTGTGATTGTATGATTGTGATTGTATGATTGTGATTGTATGATTGTGATTGTATGATTGTGATTGTATGATTATGATTGTATGATTGTGATTGTATGATTGCGATTGTATGATTGTGATTGTATGATTGTGATGTATGATTGTGATTGTATGATTATGATTGTATGATTGTGATTGTATGATTGTGATGGTATGATTGTGATTGTATGATTGCGATCGTATGAATGTGATTGCATGATTATGATTGTATGATTGTGATTGTATGATTGCGATTGTATGATTGTGATTGTATGACTATGATTGTATTTTTGTGATTGTATGATTGTGATTGTATGATTGTGATTGTATGATTGTGATTGTATGATTGTGATTGTATGCTTGTGATTGTATGATTGTGATTGTATGATTGTGATTGTATGATTGTGATTGTATGATTGTGATTGTATGATTGTGATTGTATGATTGTGATTGTATGATTGTGATTGTATGATTGTGATTGTATGATTGTGATTGTCTGATTGTGGTTGTGCGATTGTGATTGTACGATTGTGATTGTACGATTGTGATTGTATGATTGTGATTGCATGATTATGATTGTATGATTGTGATTGCATGATTATGATTGTATGATTGTGATTGCATGATTGTGATTGTATGATTGTGATTGCATGATTTTGAATGTATGATTGTGATTGTATGATTGTGATTGTATGATTGTATTTGGGATATTGTAATTGTATGATTGCGATTGTATGATTGTGATTGTATGATTGTGATTGTATGATTGTGATTGTATGATTGTGATTGTATGATTGTGATTGTATGATTGTGATTGTATGATTGTGATAGTATGATTGTGAAAGCATGATTGTGATTGTATGATTGTGATTGTATGATTGTGATTGTATGATTGTGATGTATGATTGTAATTGTATGATTATGATTGTATGATTGTGATTATATGATTGTTATTGTATGACTGTGATTGTATGATTGTGATTGTATGATTGTGATAGTATGATTGTGAAAGTATGATTGTGATTGTATGATTGTGATTGTATGATTGTGATTGTATGATTGTGATTGTATGATTGTGATTGTCTGATTGTGGTTGTGCGATTGTGATTGTACGATTGTGATTGTACGATTGTGATAGTATGATTGTGATTGTATGATTGTGATTGTATGATTGTGATTGTTTGATTGTATTTGGGAGATTGTATTTGGGAGATTGTAATTGTATGATAGCGATTGTATGATTGTGATTGTATGATTGCGATTGTATGATTGTAATTGCATGATTGTGATGTATGACTGTAATTGTATGATTATGATTGTATGATTGTGATTGTATGATTGAGATTGTATGATTGTGATTGTATGCTTGCGATTGTATGATTGTGATTGTATGATTGTGATTGTATGGTTGTGATTGTATGATTGTGATTGTATGATTGTGATTATATGATTGTGATTGTATGATTGTGATTGTATGATTGTGGTTGTATGATTGTGATTGTATGATTGTGATTATATGATTGTTATTGTATGACTGTGATTGTATGATTGTGATTGTATGATTGTGATTGTATGATTGTGATTGTATGATTGTGATTGTATGATTGTGATTGTCTGATTGTGGTTGTGCGATTGTGATTGTACGATTGTGATTGTACGATTGTGATTGTATGATTGTGATTGCATGATTATGATTGTGTGATTGTGATTGCATGATTGTGATTGCATGATTGTGATTGTATGATTGTGATGTATGATTGTGATTGTATGATTATGATTGTATGATTGTGATTGTATGATTGTGATGGTATGATTGTGATTGTATGATTGCGATCGTATGATTGTGATTGCATGATTATGATTGTATGATTGTGATTGTATGATTGCGATTGTATGATTGTGATTGTATGATTATGATTGTATTTTTGTGATTGTATGATTGTGATTGTATGATTGTGATTGTATGATTGTGATTGTATGATTGTGATTGTATGATTGTGATTGTATGATTGTGATTGTATGATTGTGATTGTATGATTGTGATTGTATGATTGTGATTGTCTGATTGTGGTTGTGCGATTGTGATTGTACGATTGTGATTGTACGATTGTGATTGTATGATTGTGATTGCATGATTATGATTGTATGATTGTGATTGCATGATTGTGATTGTATGATTGTGATTGCATGATTTTGAATGTATGATTGTGATTGTATGATTGTGATTGTATGATTGTATTTGGGATATTGTAATTGTATGATTGCGATTGTATGATTGTGATTGTATGATTGTGATTGTATGATTGTGATTGTATGATTGTGATTGTATGATTGTGATAGTATGATTGTGATTGTATGATTGTGATTGTATGATTGTGATTGTATGATTGTGATTGTATGATTGTGATTGTATGATTGTGATTGTATGATTGTGATTGTATGATTGTGATTGTATGATTGTATTTGGGAGATTGTATTTGGGATATTGTAATTGTATGATTGCGATTGTATGATTGTGATTGTATGATTGAGATTGTATGATTGTGATTGTATGATTGTGATTGTATGATTGTGATAGTATGATTGCGATTGTATGATTGTGATTGTATGATTGTGATTGTATGATTGTGATTGTATGATTGTGATAGTATGATTGTGATTGTATGATTGTGATTGTATGATTGTGGTTGTGCGATTGTGATTGTACGATTGTGATTGTACGATTGTGATTGTATGATTGTGATTGTATGATTATAATTGTATGATTGTGATTGCAAGATTGTGATTGTATGATTGTGATTGCATGATTTTGAATGTATGATTGTGATATTATGATTGTGATTGTATGATTGTGATTGTATGATTGTGATTGTATGATTGTGATAGTATGATTGTGATTGTATGATTGTGATTGTATGATTGTGATTGTATGATTGTGATTGTATGATTGTGATTGTCTGATTGTGGTTGTGCGATTGTGATTGTACGATTGTGATTGTACGATTGTGATAGTATGATTGTGATTGTATGATTGTGATTGTATGATTGTGATTGTATGATTGTGATAGTATGATTGTGATTGTATGACTGTGATTGTATGACTGTGATTGTATGATTGTGATTGTATGATTGTGATTGTATGATTGTGAAAGTATGATTGTGATTGTATGATTGTGATTGTATGATTGTGATTGTATGATTGTGATTGTATGATTGAGATTGTATGATTGTGATTGTATGATTGTGATTGTATGATTGTGATTGTATGATTGTGATTGTATGATTGTGATTGTATGATTGTGATTGTATGAATGTATTTGGGATATTGTAATTGTATGATTGCGATTGTATGATTGTGATTGTATGATTGTGATTGTATGATTGTGATTGTATGAGTGTGATTGTGTGATTGTGGTTGTGCGATTGAGATTGTACGATTGTGATTGCACGATTGTGATTGAATGATTGTGATTGTATGATTATAATTGTATGATTGTGATTGCATGATTGTGATTGTATGATTGTGATTGCATGATTTTGAATGTATGATTGTGATATTATGATTGTGATTGTATGATTGTGATTGTATGATTGTGATTGTATGATTGTGATAGTATGATTGTGATTGTATGATTGTGATTGTATGATTGTGATTGTATGATTGTGATTGTATGATTGTGATTGTCTGATTGTGGTTGTGCGATTGTGATTGTACGATTGTGATTGTACGATTGTGATAGTATGATTGTGATTGTATGATTGTGATTGTATGATTGTGATTGTATGATTGTGATTGTTTGATTGTATTTGGGAGATTGAATTTGGGAGATTGTAATTGTATGATTGCGATTGTATGATGGTGATTGTATGATTGCGATTGTATGATTGTGATTGCATGATTGTGATGTATGACTGTAATTGTATGATTATGATTGTATGATTGTGATTGTATGATTGAGATTGTATGATTGTGATTGTATGCTTGCGATTGTATGATTGTGATTGTATGATTGAGATTGTATGATTGTGATTGTATGATTGTGATTGTATGATTGTGATAGTATGATTGCGATTGTATGATTGTGATTGTATGATTGTGATTGTATGATTGTGATTGTATGATTGTGATAGTATGATTGTGATTGTATGATTGTGATTGTATGATTGTGGTTGTGCGATTGTGATTGTACGATTGTGATTGTACGATTGTGATTGTATGATTGTGATTGCATGATTATGATTGTATGATTGTGATTGCAAGATTGTGATTGTATGATTGTGATTGCATGATTTTGAATGTATGATTGTGATTGTATGATTGTGATTGTATGATTGTGATTGTATGATTGTGATTGTATGATTGTGATTGTATGATTGTATTTGGGAGATTGTATTTGGGATATTGTAATTGTATGATTGCGATTGTATGATTGTGATTGTATGATTGTGATTGTATGATTGTGATTGTATGATTGTGATTGTATGATTGTGATTGTATGATTGTGAATGTACGATTGTGATTGTATGATTGTGATTGTATGATTGTGATAGTATGATTGTGATTGTATGACTGTGATTGTATGACTGTGATTGTATGATTGTGATTGTATGATTGTGATTGTATGATTGTGAAAGTATGATTGTGATTGTATGATTGTGATTGTATGATTGTCATTGTATGATTGTGATTGTATGATTGAGATTGTATGATTGTGATTGTATGATTGTGATTGTATGATTGTGATTGTATGATTGTGATTGTATGATTGTGATTGTATGATTGTGATTGTATGAATGTATTTGGGATATTGTAATTGTATGATTGCGATTGTATGATTGTGATTGTATGATTGTGATTGTATGATTGTGATTGTATGAGTGTGATTGTGTGATTGTGGTTGTGCGATTGAGATTGTACGATTGTGATTGTACGATTGTGATTGAATGATTGTGATTGTATGATTATAATTGTATGATTGTGATTGCATGATTGTGATTGTATGATTGTGATTGCATGATTTTGAATGTATGATTGTGATATTATGATTGTGATTGTATGATTGTGATTGTATGATTGTGATTGTATGATTGTGATAGTATGATTGTGATTGTATGATTGTGATTGTATGATTGTGATTGTATGATTGTGATTGTATGATTGTGATTGTCTGATTGTGGTTGTGCGATTTTGATTGTACGATTGTGATTGTACGATTGTGATAGTATGATTGTGATTGTATGATTGTGATTGTATGATTGTGATTGTATGATTGTATTTGGGAGATTGTATTTGGGATATTGTAATTGTATGATTGCGATTGTATGATTGTGATTGTATGATTGTGATTGTATGATTGTGATTGTATGATTGTGATTGTATGATTGTGATTGTATGATTGTGAATGTACGATTGTGATTGTATGATTGTGATTGTATGATTGTGATAGTATGATTGTGATTGTATGACTGTGATTGTATGACTGTGATTGTATGATTGTGATTGTATGATTGTGATTGTATGATTGCGAAAGTATGATTGTGATTGTATGATTGTGATTGTATGATTGCAATTGTATGATTGTGATTGCATGATTGTGATGTATGACTGTAATTGTATGATTATGATTGTATGATTGTGATTGTATGATTGTGATTGTATGATTGTGATTGTATGATTGTATTTGGGTGATTGTATTTGGGGGATTGTATTTGGGAGATTGTAATTGTATGATTGCGATTGTATGATTGTGATTGTATGATTGCGAATGTATGAATGCGATTGTATGATTGTGATTGTATGATTGTGATTGTATGATTGTGATTGTATGATTGTGATTGTATGATTGTGATTGTATGATTGTATTTGGGAGATTGTATTTGGGATATTGTAATTGTATGATTGCGATTGTATGATTGTGATTGTATGATTGTGATGTATGATTGTAATTGTATGATTATGATTGTATGATTGTGATTGTATGATTGAGATTGTATGATTGTGATTGTATGCTTGCGATTGTATGAATGTGATTGTATGATTGTGATTGTATGATTGTGATTGTATGATTGTGATTGTATGATTGTGATTGTATGATTGTGATTGTATGATTGTGATTGTATGATTGTGATTGTATGATTGTGATTGTATGATTGTGATTGTATGATTGTGATTGTATGATTGTGATTGTATGATTGTGATTGTATGATTGTGATTGTATGATTGTGATTGTATGATTGTGATTGTATGATTGTGATTGTATGATTGTGATTGTATGATTGTGATTGTATGATTGTGATTGTATGATTGTATTTGGGATATTGTAATTGTATGATTGCGATTGTATGATTGTGATTGTATGATTGTGATTGTATGATTGTGATAGTATGATTGTGAAAGTATGATTGTGATTGTATGATTGTGATTGTATGATTGAGATTGTATGATTGTGATTGTATGCTTGCGATTGTATGATTGTGATTGTATGATTGTGATTGTATGATTGTGATTGTATGATTGTGATTGTATGATTGTGATTGTATGATTATGATTGTATGATTGTGATTGTATGATTGCGATTGTATGATTGTGATTGTATGATTGTGATGTATGATTGTGATTGTATGATTATGATTGTATGATTGTGATTGTATGATTGTGATGGTATGATTGTGATTGTATGATTGCGATCGTATGAATGTGATTGCATGATTATGATTGTATGATTGTGATTGTATGATTGCGATTGTATGATTGTGATTGTATGACTATGATTGTATTTTTGTGATTGTATGATTGTGATTGTATGATTGTGATTGTATGATTGTGATTGTATGATTGTGATTGTATGATTGTGATTGTATGATTGTGATTGTATGATTGTGATTGTATGATTGTGATTGTATGATTGTGATTGTATGATTGTGATTGTATGATTGTGATTGTATGATTGTGATTGTATGATTGTGATTGTATGATTGTGATTGTATGATTGTGATTGTATGATTGTGATTGTATGATTGTGATTGTATGATTGTGATTGTATGATTGTGATTGTATGATTGTGATTGTATGATTGTGATTGTCTGATTGTGGTTGTGCGATTGTGATTGTACGATTGTGATTGTACGATTGTGATTGTATGATTGTGATTGCATGATTATGATTGTGTGATTGTGATTGCATGATTGTGATTGTATGATTGTGATGTATGATTGTGATTGTATGATTATGATTGTATGATTGTGACTGTATGATTGTGATGGTATGATTGTGATTGTATGATTGCGATCGTATGATTGTGATTGCATGATTATGATTGTATGATTGTGATTGTATGATTGCGATTGTATGATTGTGATTGTATGATTATGATTGTATTTTTGTGATTGTATGATTGTGATTGTATGATTGTGATTGTATGATTGTGATTGTATGATTGTGATTGTATGATTGTGATTGTATGATTGTGATTGTATGATTGTGATTGTATGATTGTGATTGTACGATTGTGATTGTCTGATTGTGGTTGTGCGATTGTGATTGTACGATTGTGATTGTACGATTGTGATTGTATGATTGTGATTGCATGATTATGATTGTATGATTGTGATTGCATGATTGTGATTGTATGATTGTGATTGCATGATTTTGAATGTATGATTGTGATTGTATGATTGTGATTGTATGATTGTATTTGGGATATTGTAATTGTATGATTGCGATTGTATGATTGTGATTGTATGATTGTGATTCTATGATTGTGATTGTATGATTGTGATTGTATGATTGTGATAGTATGATTGTGAAAGTATGATTGTGATTGTATGATTGTGATTGTATGATTGTGATTGTATGATTGTGATGTATGATTGTAATTGTATGATTATGATTGTATGATTGTTATTATATGATTGTTATTGTATGACTGTGATTGTATGATTGTGATTGTATGATTGTGATAGTATGATTGTGAAAGTATGATTGTGATTGTATGATTGTGATTGTATGATTGTGATTGTATGCTTGCGATTGTATGATTGTGATTGTATGATTGTGATTGTATGGTTGTGATTGTATGATTGTGATAGTATGATTGTGAAAGTATGATTGTGATTGTATGATTGTGATTGTATGATTGTGATGTATGATTGTAATTGTATGATTATGATTGTATGATTGTGATTGTATGATTGTGATTGTATGATTGAGATTATATGATTGTTATTGTATGACTGTGATTGTATGATTGTGATTGTATGATTGTGATTGTATGATTGTGATTGTATGATTGTGATTGTATGATTGTGATTGTCTGATTGTGGTTGTGCGATTGTGATTGTACGATTGTGATTGTACGATTGTGATTGTATGATTGTGATTGCATGATTATGATTGTGTGATTGTGATTGCATGATTGTGATTGCATGATTGTGATTGTATGATTGTGATGTATGATTGTGATTGTATGATTATGATTGTATGATTGTGATTGTATGATTGTGATGGTATGATTGTGATTGTATGATTGCGATCGTATGATTGTGATTGCATGATTATGATTGTATGATTGTGATTGTATGATTGCGATTGTATGATTGTGATTGTATGATTATGATTGTATTTTTGTGATTGTATGATTGTGATTGTATGATTGTGATTGTATGATTGTGATTGTATGATTGTGATTGTATGATTGTGATTGTATGATTGTGATTGTATGATTGTGATTGTATGATTGTGATTGTATGATTGTGATTGTCTGATTGTGGTTGTGCGATTGTGATTGTACGATTGTGATTGTACGATTGTGATTGTATGATTGTGATTGCATGATTATGATTGTATGATTGTGATTGCATGATTGTGATTGTATGATTGTGATTGCATGATTTTGAATGTATGATTGTGATTGTATGATTGTGATTGTATGATTGTATTTGGGATATTGTAATTGTATGATTGCGATTGTATGATTGTGATTGTATGATTGTGATTGTATGATTGTGATTGTATGATTGTGATTGTATGATTGTGATAGTATGATTGTGATTGTATGATTGTGATTGTATGATTGTGATTGTATGATTGTGATTGTATGATTGTGATTGTATGATTGTGATTGTATGATTGTGATTGTATGATTGTATTTGGGAGATTGTATTTGGGATATTGTAATTGTATGATTGCGATTGTATGATTGTGATTGTATGATTGAGATTGTATGATTGTGATTGTATGATTGTGATTGTATGATTGTGATAGTATGATTGCGATTGTATGATTGTGATTGTATGATTGTGATTGTATGATTGTGATTGTATGATTGTGATAGTATGATTGTGATTGTATGATTGTGATTGTATGATTGTGGTTGTGCGATTGTGATTGTACGATTGTGATTGTACGATTGTGATTGTATGATTGTGATTGCATGATTATGATTGTATGATTGTGATTGCAAGATTGTGATTGTATGATTGTGATTGCATGATGTAGGACAGTGATAACGGTCGTGCCGCGAATATACCGCGAAGTTTCGAGAATAAAAACATAAACCGCCGTCGAGCAAATTCGTTGCCGGCGAGCGTGTCGTTCCGGGTATGGGTGCGAGTGCGAGAAAGAGTGTGTGAGAGAGAGAGAGAATGAGAAACGCGTCAAACGTTAAGAAACGATCGAGGCTTCGAATAACCGAAGATTCGCGAATCGTTCAAACGCCAAAATCGAGAATGTTCGATCGTCGCGTAAATATAAGGGTGTGTCCGCGGTGCGAGAAGATAGAAGCTAAGAGCAAACAACGGGTGACGAGCGAGTGTGCGACGATTACGATCTTTATCACGGTTACGATTTACGGTTCACGATTACGGCTTACGATTTTACGAATTACGGATTTTTGGACTTTTTGTACTTTTGTTGTTGTGTGTGCGTGCGTGTATATTTTTGTAATTTTTCGTGTACTTTTCACCACTGTTCTATCGTGTTCTGTAATAAAGGTTTAGTTCGTGAAAATACTAATCCTACAATTGGGGGCTCGTCCGGGATCTCAACAGCGATCCAAAAGTGCGTGATAAAACAGTGTTTGTGAAACGGACAATTACGATAAAATGGAGGAAAAATCCTTGCAAGACCTGACCACGGCACGCTTGAAAGAGATCTTGCGAGAGAAAGCTCTTTCTACGAGTGGTACGAAAAACGAATTAGTCGCGAGACTGCTCGAACACGGCACACAGGTGGATGATGTTTTTTACGGAGGCGAGACGTCGCGCGACAACGACAGCAAACTGGCACCGACGCCTCATACACCAGCTCAGTCTACGGAATTGGAGCTGATGAAGCTACGACTGGAACTTTTAGAAAAAGAAAAGGAAATGGCCCTCGGAGAAGCAGATCTGGCGAGGCGCGAGCTGGAATTCGCGCGCGCGGCTCAAGGTAACGCGGGTCAACCATCAACGAGAGCGGAGGTCGCGGCTGTGCCACCCGAACCCCTTCGCATGAACATCACGGCTATGGCGGATCTTTTGAACCATTTCGATGGATCAGAAGGCGCTTTTGAAACGTGGTCGAGACAACTACAGCTGCTACGGGAAACCTACAGAGTGCAAGACGATGCATGCCGCTTCCTCATCGTGTCAAGACTCCGAGGGAGAGCGCAGGAATGGTTCCATTCCCGCCCCGAGCACATGACGATGACGATTGAGATGCTGCTGGGGCGAATGGGCTCAATGTACGATCGACGGCCAAATCGGTTGGTGGCGAGACGGCGATTTGAAGAGCGGACGTGGCACCGAGGGGAAACCTTCGCCGATTACCTTCACGAGAAAGTAATCCTGGCGAACCGGATTTCTCTAAACGAAGAGGAACTCATCGACTACGTCATCGACGGGATTCCCGATCCCGTTCTCCAGGACCAGGCTCGTCTCCAGAGGTTCAAGACGAACGCCGATTTGCTGGAAGCATTCGGCAATATCACCTTGAGGCCGAAAGCGACGAACACCACGGGCAAAGGAGGAGAGTCAGCGTCGAAACCTCGAAGTGACGGTGCAGCCTATGCAGCAACGGCAGGGAGAAGATGCATCAACTGCGGCGACCAAGGACATCTGACGTCGGAATGTCCCTCGCAAGGAAAAGGGCGTAAGTGCTTCCAATGTAACGAGTTTGGCCACATTTCGCGCGAGTGCCCGACGAAAAAAAAAGCGATCGCGAAAAACGTTCTCACTGTTACGGCAAGGGGGAAAGGAAAATACCGGAAAGACATACGCGTGAACGGATGCGCCGCGCTAGCCGTGTTAGATACGGGGAGTGACATTTCGCTAATTAGAAAAACCGTGTACATGAGCATCGGGGCGCCTCCGCTGACCAATGAGGTAATGCGTCTCCGTGGCGTGGGGTCGGACGAATACTTGACGCTCGGGAAATTCGACGGCGAAATCGAAATAGACGGGGAGAGGCGCGGGGTCACCTTGCATGTAGTGGAGGACGCGCTCCTAAAGTGCGGGGTATTGCTGGGCTTCGACTTTATAACGACCGCGGAATGGATAATAAAGAACGGAACTATGTCGCTCATAACACGGCCAAACGCGTGTGATGCACCGGCGGAAATTTTGTATATCGATTGCGAACGAGACCGCGACACGATTGAATTAGCCGACGTCGAAAACCCGGAAATTCGCGAGCAAACCGAGACCGTCATTCGCGAATACAAACCCAAGCGAAGTCGCGAATGTAATGTAATGATGAAACCTGTATTGAAAGATGACGAACCGGTGTACGAACGGGCGAGACAGCTTGCTTCCTCCAAAAGAGAAGAGTTTAACTGGCAAAACGAAAAAGGGATACGCGACGATATTGTACGATCTTCTCTGTCGGAGTACGCAAGGCCGATCGCCCTAGTCGAAAAGAACGACGGGACTGCCCGCTTATGCGTTGATTGTAGGCGACTGAACGTGGAAAAAGTACGAGACCGGTACCCCATGGTCAAGATTTACGAAAACGAGCGACCGAAACGGAAAAGAAAACGAGGAAGAGATATTAAGAAGAAGCAGAAGAAGGATTATGAAAGGCATCTGGGGGCATATGCCTTTGTAGGATGGCCGAGTGTAGGACAGTGATAACGGTCGTGCCGCGAATATACCGCGAAGTTTCGAGAATAAAAACATAAACCGCCGTCGAGCAAATTCGTTGCCGGCGAGCGTGTCGTTCCGGGTATGGGTGCGAGGGCGAGAAAGAGTGTGTGAGAGAGAGAGAGAATGAGAAACGCGTCAAACGTTAAGAAACGATCGAGGCTTCGAATAACCGAAGATTCGCGAATCGTTCAAACGCCAAAATCGAGAATGTTCGATCGTCGCGTAAATATAAGGGTGTGTCCGCGGTGCGAGAAGATAGAACCTAAGAGCAAACAACGGGTGACGAGCGAGTGTGCGACGATTACGATCTTTATCACGGTTACGATTTACGGTTCACGATTACGGCTTACGATTTTACGAATTACGGATTTTTGGACTTTTTGTACTTTTGTTGTTGTGTGTGCGTGCGTGTATATTTTTGTAATTTTTCGTGTACTTTTCACCACTGTTCTATCGTGTTCTGTAATAAAGGTTTAGTTCGTGAAAATACTAATCCTACAATGATTTTGAATGTATGATTGTGATTGTATGATTGTGATTGTATGATTGTGATTGTATGATTGTGATTGTATGATTGTATTTGGGAGATTGTATTTGGGATATTGTAATTGTATGATTGCGATTGTATGATTGTGATTGTATGATTGTGATTGTATGATTGTGATTGTATGATTGTGATTGTATGATTGTGATTGTATGATTGTGAATGTACGATTGTGATTGTATGATTGTGATTGTATGATTGTGATAGTATGATTGTGATTGTATGACTGTGATTGTATGACTGTGATTGCATGATTGTGATTGTATGATTGTGATTGTATGATTGTGAAAGTATGATTGTGATTGTATGATTGTGATTGTATGATTGTGATTGTATGATTGTGATTGTATGATTGAGATTGTATGATTGTGATTGTATGATTGTGATTGTATGATTGTGATTGTATGATTGTGATTGTATGATTGTGATTGTATGAATGTATTTGGGATATTGTAATTGTATGATTGCGATTGTATGATTGTGATTGTATGATTGTGATTGTATGATTGTGATTGTATGAGTGTGATTGTGTGATTGTGGTTGTGCGATTGAGATTGTACGATTGTGATTGTACGATTGTGATTGAATGATTGTGATTGTATGATTATAATTGTATGATTGTGATTGCATGATTGTGATTGTATGATTGTGATTGCATGATTTTGAATGTATGATTGTGATATTATGATTGTGATTGTATGATTGTGATTGTATGATTGTGATTGTATGATTGTGATAGTATGATTGTGATTGTATGATTGTGATTGTATGATTGTGATTGTATGATTGTGATTGTATGATTGTGATTGTCTGATTGTGGTTGTGCGATTGTGATTGTACGATTGTGATTGTACGATTGTGATAGTATGATTGTGATTGTATGATTGTGATTGTATGATTGTGATTGTATGATTGTGATAGTATGATTGTGATTGTATGACTGTGATTGTATGACTGTGATTGTATGATTGTGATTGTATGATTGTGATTGTATGATTGTGAAAGTATGATTGTGATTGTATGATTGTGATTGTATGATTGTGATTGTATGATTGTGATTGTATGATTGAGATTGTATGATTGTGATTGTATGATTGTGATTGTATGATTGTGATTGTATGATTGTGATTGTATGATTGTGATTGTATGATTGTGATTGTATGAATGTATTTGGGATATTGTAATTGTATGATTGCGATTGTATGATTGTGATTGTATGATTGTGATTGTATGATTGTGATTGTATGAGTGTGATTGTGTGATTGTGGTTGTGCGATTGAGATTGTACGATTGTGATTGCACGATTGTGATTGAATGATTGTGATTGTATGATTATAATTGTATGATTGTGATTGCATGATTGTGATTGTATGATTGTGATTGCATGATTTTGAATGTATGATTGTGATATTATGATTGTGATTGTATGATTGTGATTCTATGATTGTGATTGTATGATTGTGATAGTATGATTGTGATTGTATGATTGTGATTGTATGATTGTGATTGTATGATTGTGATTGTATGATTGTGATTGTCTGATTGTGGTTGTGCGATTGTGATTGTACGATTGTGATTGTACGATTGTGATAGTATGATTGTGATTGTATGATTGTGATTGTATGATTGTGATTGTATGATTGTGATTGTTTGATTGTATTTGGGAGATTGAATTTGGGAGATTGTAATTGTATGATTGCGATTGTATGATGGTGATTGTATGATTGCGATTGTATGATTGTGATTGCATGATTGTGATGTATGACTGTAATTGTATGATTATGATTGTATGATTGTGATTGTATGATTGAGATTGTATGATTGTGATTGTATGCTTGCGATTGTATGATTGTGATTGTATGATCGAGATTGTATGATTGTGATTGTATGATTGTGATTGTATGATTGTGATAGTATGATTGCGATTGTATGATTGTGATTGTATGATTGTGATTGTATGATTGTGATTGTATGATTGTGATAGTATGATTGTGATTGTATGATTGTGATTGTATGATTGTGGTTGTGCGATTGTGATTGTACGATTGTGATTGTACGATTGTGATTGTATGATTGTGATTGCATGATTATGATTGTATGATTGTGATTGCAAGATTGTGATTGCATGATTGTGATTGCATGATTTTGAATGTATGATTGTGATTGTATGATTGTGATTGTATGATTGTGATTGTATGATTGTGATTGTATGATTGTGATTGTATGATTGTATTTGGGAGATTGTATTTGGGATATTGTAATTGTATGATTGCGATTGTATGATTGTGATTGTATGATTGTGATTGTATGATTGTGATTGTATGATTGTGATTGTATGATTGTGATTGTATGATTGTGAATGTACGATTGTGATTGTATGATTGTGATTGTATGATTGTGATAGTATGATTGTGATTGTATGACTGTGATTGTATGACTGTGATTGTATGATTGTGATTGTATGATTGTGATTGTATGATTGTGAAAGTATGATTGTGATTGTATGATTGTGATTGTATGATTGTCATTGTATGATTGTGATTGTATGATTGAGATTGTATGATTGTGATTGTATGATTGTGATTGTATGATTGTGATTGTATGATTGTGATTGTATGATTGTGATTGTATGATTGTGATAGTATGAATGTATTTGGGATATTGTAATTGTATGATTGCGATTGTATGATTGTGATTGTATGATTGTGATTGTATGATTGTGATTGTATGAGTGTGATTGTGTGATTGTGGTTGTGCGATTGAGATTGTACGATTGTGATTGTACGATTGTGATTGAATGATTGTGATTGTATGATTATAATTGTATGATTGTGATTGCATGATTGTGATTGTATGATTGTGATTGCATGATTTTGAATGTATAATTGTGATTGTATGATTGTGATTGTATGATTGTGATTGTATGATTGTGATTGTATGATTGTGATAGTATGATTGTGATTGTATGATTGTGATTGTATGATTGTGATTGTATGATTGTGATTGTATGATTGTGATTGTCTGATTGTGGTTGTGCGATTTTGATTGTACGATTGTGATTGTACGATTGTGATAGTATGATTGTGATTGTATGATTGTGATTGTATGATTGTGATTGTATGATTGTATTTGGGAGATTGTATTTGGGATATTGTAATTGTATGATTGCGATTGTATGATTGTGATTGTATGATTGTGATTGTATGATTGTGATTGTATGATTGTGATTGTATGATTGTGATTGTATGATTGTGAATGTACGATTGTGATTGTATGATTGTGATTGTATGATTGTGATAGTATGATTGTGATTGTATGACTGTGATTGTATGACTGTGATTGTATGATTGTGATTGTATGATTGTGATTGTATGATTGCGAAAGTATGATTGTGATTGTATGATTGTGATTGTATGATTGCAATTGTATGATTGTGATTGCATGATTGTGATGTATGACTGTAATTGTATGATTATGATTGTATGATTGTGATTGTATGATTGAGATTGTATGATTGTGATTGTATGCTTGCGATTGTATGATTGTGATTGTATGATTGTGATTGTATGGTTGTGATTGTATGATTGTGATTGTATGATTATGATTGTATGATTGTGGTTGTATGATTGTGATTGTATGATTGTGATTGTATGATTGTGATAGTATGATTGTGACTGTATGATTGTGATTGTATGATTGTGATTGTATGACTGTGATTGTATGATTGTGATTGTATGATTGTGATTGTATGATTGTGAAAGTATGATTGTGATGGTATGATTGTGATTGTATGATTGTGATTGTATGTTTGTGATTGTATGAGTGTGATTGTCTGATTGTGGTTGTGCGATTGTGATTGTACGATTGTGATTGTACGATTGTTATTGAATGATTGTGATTGTATGATTCTGATTGTATGATTGTGATTGCATGATTGTGATTGTATGATTGTGATTGCATGATTTTGAATGTATGATTGCGATTGTATGATTGTGGTTGTATGATTGTGATTGTATGATTGTGATTGTATGATTGTGATTGTATGATTGTATTTGGGTGATTGTATTTGGGGGATTGTATTTGGGAGATTGTAATTGTATGATTGCGATTGTATGATTGTGATTGTATGATTGCGAATGTATGAATGCGATTGTATGATTGTGATTGTATGATTGTGATTGTATGATTGTGATTGTATGATTGTGATTGTATGATTGTGATTGTATGATTGTATTTGGGAGATTGTATTTGGGATATTGTAATTGTATGATTGCGATTGTATGATTGTGATTGTATGATTGTGATGTATGATTGTAATTGTATGATTATGATTGTATGATTGTGATTGTATGATTGAGATTGTATGATTGTGATTGTATGCTTGCGATTGTATGAATGTGATTGTATGATTGTGATTGTATGATTGTGATTGTATGATTGTGATTGTATGATTGTGATTGTATGATTGTGATTGTATGATTGTGATTGTATGATTGTGATTGTATGATTGTGATTGTATGATTGTGATTGTATGATTGTGATTGTATGATTGTGATTGTATGATTGTGATTGTATGATTGTGATTGTATGATTGTGATTGTATGATTGTATTTGGGATATTGTAATTGTATGATTGCGATTGTATGATTGTGATTGTATGATTGTGATTGTATGATTGTGATAGTATGATTGTGAAAGTATGATTGTGATTGTATGATTGTGATTGTATGATTGAGATTGTATGATTGTGATTGTATGCTTGCGATTGTATGATTGTGATTGTATGATTGTGATTGTATGATTGTGATTGTATGATTGTGATTGTATGATTGTGATTGTATGATTATGATTGTATGATTGTGATTGTATGATTGCGATTGTATGATTGTGATTGTATGATTGTGATGTATGATTGTGATTGTATGATTATGATTGTATGATTGTGATTGTATGATTGTGATGGTATGATTGTGATTGTATGATTGCGATCGTATGAATGTGATTGCATGATTATGATTGTATGATTGTGATTGTATGATTGCGATTGTATGATTGTGATTGTATGACTATGATTGTATTTTTGTGATTGTATGATTGTGATTGTATGATTGTGATTGTATGATTGTGATTGTATGATTGTGATTGTATGATTGTGATTGCATGATTGTGATTGTATGATTGTGATTGTATGATTGTGATTGTATGATTGTGATTGTATGATTGTGATTGTATGATTGTGATTGTATGATTATGATTGTATTTTTGTGATTGTATGATTGTGATTGTATGATTGTGATTGTATGATTGTGATTGTATGATTGTGATTGTATGATTGTGATTGTATGATTGTGGTTGTGCGATTGTGATTGTACGATTGTGATTGTACGATTGTGATTGTATGATTGTGATTGCATGATTATGATTGTATGATTGTGATTGCATGATTGTGATTGTATGATTGTGATTGCATGATTTTGAATGTATGATTGTGATTGTATGATTGTGATTGTATGATTGTATTTGGGATATTGTAATTGTATGATTGCGATTGTATGATTGTGATTGTATGATTGTGATTGTATGATTGTGATTGTATGATTGTGATTGTATGATTGTGATTGTATGATTGTGATTGTATGATTGTGATTGTCTGATTGTGGTTGTGCGATTGTGATTGTACGATTGTGATTGTACGATTGTGATTGTACGATTGTGATTGTATGATTGTGATTGCATGATTATGATTGTGTGATTGTGATTGCATGATTGTGATTGCATGATTGTGATTGTATGATTGTGATGTATGATTGTGATTGTATGATTATGATTGTATGATTGTGACTGTATGATTGTGATGGTATGATTGTGATTGTATGATTGCGATCGTATGATTGTGATTGCATGATTATGATTGTATGATTGTGATTGTATGATTGCGATTGTATGATTGTGATTGTATGATTATGATTGTATTTTTGTGATTGTATGATTGTGATTGTATGATTGTGATTGTATGATTGTGATTGTATGATTGTGATTGTATGATTGTGATTGTATGATTGTGATTGTATGATTGTGATTGTATGATTGTGATTGTACGATTGTGATTGTCTGATTGTGGTTGTGCGATTGTGATTGTACGATTGTGATTGTACGATTGTGATTGTATGATTGTGATTGCATGATTATGATTGTATGATTGTGATTGCATGATTGTGATTGTATGATTGTGATTGCATGATTTTGAATGTATGATTGTGATTGTATGATTGTGATTGTATGATTGTATTTGGGATATTGTAATTGTATGATTGCGATTGTATGATTGTGATTGTATGATTGTGATTGTATGATTGTGATTGTATGATTGTGATTGTATGATTGTGATAGTATGATTGTGAAAGTATGATTGTGATTGTATGATTGTGATTGTATGATTGTGATTGTATGATTGTGATGTATGATTGTAATTGTATGATTATGATTGTATGATTGTTATTATATGATTGTTATTGTATGACTGTGATTGTATGATTGTGATTGTATGATTGTGATAGTATGATTGTGAAAGTATGATTGTGATTGTATGATTGTGATTGTATGATTGTGATTGTATGATTGTGATTGTATGATTGTGATTGTCTGATTGTGGTTGTGCGATTGTGATTGTACGATTGTGATTGTACGATTGTGATAGTATGATTGTGATTGTATGATTGTGATTGTATGATTGTGATTGTATGGTTGTGATTGTATGATTGTGATAGTATGATTGTGAAAGTATGATTGTGATTGTATGATTGTGATTGTATGATTGTGATGTATGATTGTAATTGTATGATTATGATTGTATGATTGTGATTGTATGATTGTGATTGTATGATTGTGATGTATGATTGTGATTGTATGATTATGATTGTATGATTGTGATTGTATGATTGTGATGGTATGATTGTGATTATATGATTGCGATCGTATGATTGTGATTGCATGATTATGATTGTATGATTGTGATTGTATGATTGCGATTGTATGATTGTGATTGTATGATTATGATTGTATTTTTGTGATTGTATGATTGTGATTGTATGATTGTGATTGTATGATTGTGATTGTATGATTGTGATTGTATGATTGTGATTGTATGATTGTGATTGTATGATTGTGATGGTCTGATTGTGGTTGTGCGATTGTGATTGTACGATTGTGATTGTACGATTGTGATTGTATGATTGTGATTGCATGATTATGATTGTATGATTGTGATTGCATGATTGTGATTGTATGATTGTGATTGCATGATTTTGAATGTATGATTGTGATTGTATGATTGTGATTGTATGATTGTATTTGGGATATTGTAATTGTATGATTGCGATTGTATGATTGTGATTGTATGATTGTGATTGTATGATTGTGATTGTATGATTGTGATAGTATGATTGTGAAAGTATGATTGTGATTGTATGATTGTGATTGTATGATTGTGATTGTATGATTGTGATGTATGATTGTAATTGTATGATTATGATTGTATGATTGTGATTATATGATTGTTATTGTATGACTGTGATTGTATGATTGTGATTGTATGATTGTGATAGTATGATTGTGAAAGTATGATTGTGATTGTATGATTGTGATTGTATGATTGTGATTGTATGATTGTGATTGTATGATTGTGATTGTCTGATTGTGGTTGTGCGATTGTGATTGTACGATTGTGATTGTACGATTGTGATAGTATGATTGTGATTGTATGATTGTGATTGTATGATTGTGATTGTTTGATTGTATTTGGGAGATTGTATTTGGGAGATTGTAATTGTATGATAGCGATTGTATGATTGTGATTGTATGATTGCGATTGTATGATTGTAATTGCATGATTGTGATGTATGACTGTAATTGTATGATTATGATTGTATGATTGTGATTGTATGATTGAGATTGTATGATTGTGATTGTATGCTTGCGATTGTATGATTGTGATTGTATGATTGTGATTGTATGGTTGTGATTGTATGATTGTGATTGTATGATTATGATTGTATGATTGTGATTGTATGATTGTGATTGTATGATTGTATTTGGCATATTGTAATTGTATGATTGCGATTGTATGATTGTGATTGTATGATTGTGATTGTATGATTGTGATAGTATGATTGTGAAAGTATGATTGTGATTGTATGATTGTGATTGTATGATTGTGATGTATGATTGTAATTGTATGATTATGATTGTATGATTGTGATTGTATGATTGTGATTGTATGATTGAGATTGTATGATTGTGATTGTATGCTTGCGATTGTATGATTGTGATTGTATGATTGTGATTCTTTGATTGTGATTGTATGATTGTGATTGTATGATTGTGATTGTATGATTGTGATTGTATGATTGTGATTGTATGATTGTGATTATATGATTGTGATTGTATGATTGTGATTGTATGATTGTGATTGTATGATTGTGATTATATGATTGTTATTGTATGACTGTGATTGTATGATTGTGATTGTATGATTGTGATAGTATGATTGTGAAAGTATGATTGTGATTGTATGATTGTGATTGTATGATTGTGATTGTATGATTGTGATTGTATGATTGTGATTGTCTGATTGTGGTTGTGCGATTGTGATTGTACGATTGTGATTGTACGATTGTGATAGTATGATTGTGATTGTATGAT
This sequence comes from Megachile rotundata, assembly GCF_050947335.1. Taxonomy (NCBI): domain Eukaryota; kingdom Metazoa; phylum Arthropoda; class Insecta; order Hymenoptera; family Megachilidae; genus Megachile; species Megachile rotundata. The sequence goes on from NW_027473400.1 coordinate 169,142, forward strand.
TGTGATTGTATGATTGTGATTGTATGATTGTGATTGTTTGATTGTATTTGGGAGATTGTATTTGGGAGATTGTAATTGAATGATTGCGATTGTATGATTGTGATTGTATGATTGCGATTGTATGATTGTGATTCCATGATTGTGATGTATGACTGTAATTGTATGATTATGATTGTATGATTGTGATTGTATGATTGAGATTGTATGATTGTGAGTGTATGCTTGCGATTGTATGATTGTGATTGTATGATTGTGATTGTATGATTGTGATTGTATGATTGTGATTGTATGATTGTGATTTTATGATTGTGATTGTATGATTGTGATTGTATGATTGTGATTGTATGATTATGATTGTATGATTGTGATTGTATGATTGTGATTGTATGATTGTGATTGTATGATTGTGATAGTATGTTTGTGATTGGATGATTGTGATTGTATGATTGTGATTGTATGATTGTGATTGTATGACTGTGATTGTATGATTGTGATTGTATGATTGTGATTGTATGATTGTGAAAGTATGATTGTGATGGTATGATTGTGATTGTATGATTGTGATTGTATGTTTGTGATTGTATGAGTGTGATTGTATGATTGTGGTTGTGCGATTGTGATAGTACGATTGTGGTTGTACGATTGTTATTGAATGATTGTGATTGTATGATTCTGATTGTATGATTGTGATTGCATGATTGTGATTGTATGATTGTGATTGCATGATTTTGAATGTATGATTGCGATTGTATGATTGTGGTTGTATGATTGTGATGGTACGATTGTGATTGTATGATTGCGATCGTATGATTGTGATTGCATGATTATGATTGTATGATTGTGATTGTATGATTGCGATTGTATGATTGTGATTGTATGATTGTGATTGTATGATTGTGATTGTATGATTCTGATTGTATGATTGTGATTGTCTGATTGTGGTTGTGCGATTGTGATTGTACGATTGTGATTGTACGATTGTGATTGTATGATTGTGATTGCATGATTATGATTGCATGATTGTGATTGCATGATTGTGATTGTATGATTGTGATTGCATGATTGTGATTGTATGATTCTGATTGTATGATTGTGATTGTCTGATTGTGGTTGTGCGATTGTGATTGTACGATTGTGATTGTATGATTGTGATAGTATGATTGTGATTGTATGATTGTGATTGTATGATTATGATTGTATGATTGTGATTGTATGATTGTGATTGTATGATTGTATCTGGGAGATTGTATTTGGGAGATTGTATTTGGGAGATTGTAATTGTATGATTGCGATTGTATGATTGTGATTGCATGATTGCGATTGTATGATTGTGATTGTATGATTGTGATGTATGATTGTAATTGTATGATTATGATTGTATGATTGTGATTGTATGATTGTGATGGTACGATTGTGATTGTATGATTGCGATGGTATGATTGTGATTGCATGATTATGATTGTATGATTGTGATTGTATGATTGCGATTGTATGATTGTGATTGTATGATTATGATTGTATTTTTGTGATTGTATGATTGTGATTGTATGATTGTGATTGTATGATTGTGATTGTATGATTGTGATTGTATGATTGTGATTGTATGATTGTGATTGTATGATTGTGATTGTATGATTGTGATTGTATGATTGTGATTGTATGATTGTGATTGTATGATTGTGATTGTATGATTGTGATTGTATGATTGTGATTGTATGATTGTGATTGTATGATTGTGATTGTATGATTCTGATTGTATGATTGTGATTGTCTGATTGTGGTTGTGCGATTGTGATTGTACGATTGTGATTGTACGATTGTGATTGTATGATTGTGATTGCATGATTATGATTGTATGATTGTGATTGCATGATTGTGAAAGTATGATTGTGATGGTATGATTGTGATTGTATGATTGTGATTGTATGTTTGTGATTGTATGAGTGTGATTGTATGATTGTGGTTGTGCGATTGTGATAGTACGATTGTGGTTGAACGATTGTTATTGAATGATTGTGATTGTATGATTCTGATTGTATGATTGTGATTGCATGATTGTGATTGTATGATCGTGATTGCATGATTTTGAATGTATGATTGCGATTGTATGATTGTGGTTGTATGATTGTGATGGTACGATTGTGATTGTATGATTGCGATCGTATGATTGTGATTGCATGATTATGATTGTATGATTGTGATTGTATGATTGCGATTGTATGATTGTGATTGTATGATTGTGATTGTATGATTGTGATTGTATGATTCTGATTGTATGATTGTGATTGTCTGATTGTGGTTGTGCGATTGTGATTGTACGATTGTGATTGTACGATTGTGATTGTATGATTGTGATTGCATTATTATGATTGTATGATTGTGATTGCATGATTGTGATTGTATGATTGTGATTGCATGATTGTGATTGTATGATTCTGATTGTATGATTGTGATTGTCTGATTGTGGTTGTGCGATTGTGATTGTACGATTGTGACTGTATGATTGTGATAGTATGATTGTGATTGTATGATTGTGATTGTATGATTGTGATTGTATGATTGTGATTGTATGATTGTGATTGTATGATTGTGATTGTATGATTGTGATTGTATGATTGTGATTGTATGATTGTATTTGGGATATTGTAATTGTATGATTGCGATTGTATGATTGTGATTGTATGATTGTGATTGTATGATTGTGATTGTATGATTGTGATAGTATGATTGTGAAAGTATGATTGTGATTGTATGATTGTGATTGTATGATTGAGATTGTATGATTGTGATTGTATGCTTGCGATTGTATGATTGTGATTGTATGATTGTGATTGTATGATTGTGATTGTATGATTGTGATTGTATGATTGTGATTGTATGATTATGATTGTATGATTGTGATTGTATGATTGCGATTGTATGATTGTGATTGTATGATTGTGATGTATGATTGTGATTGTATGATTATGATTGTATGATTGTGATTGTATGATTGTGATGGTATGATTGTGATTGTATGATTGCGATCGTATGAATGTGATTGCATGATTATGATTGTATGATTGTGATTGTATGATTGCGATTGTATGATTGTGATTGTATGACTATGATTGTATTTTTGTGATTGTATGATTGTGATTGTATGATTGTGATTGTATGATTGTGATTGTATGATTGTGATTGTATTATTGTGATTGTATGATTGTGATTGTATGATTGTGATTGTATGATTGTGATTGTATGATTGTGATTGTATGATTGTGATTGTATGATTGTGATTGTATGATTGTGATTGTATGATTGTGATTGTATGATTGTGATTGTATGATTGTGATTGTATGATTGTGATTGTATGATTGTGATTGTATGATTGTGATTGTATGATTGTGATTGTCTGATTGTGGTTGTGCGATTGTGATTGTACGATTGTGATTGTACGATTGTGATTGTATGATTGTGATTGCATGATTATGATTGTGTGATTGTGATTGCATGATTGTGATTGCATGATTGTGATTGTATGATTGTGATGTATGATTGTGATTGTATGATTATGATTGTATGATTGTGACTGTATGATTGTGATGGTATGATTGTGATTGTATGATTGCGATCGTATGATTGTGATTGCATGATTATGATTGTATGATTGTGATTGTATGATTGCGATTGTATGATTGTGATTGTATGATTATGATTGTATTTTTGTGATTGTATGATTGTGATTGTATGATTGTGATTGTATGATTGTGATTGTATGATTGTGATTGTATGATTGTGATTGTATGATTGTGATTGTATGATTGTGATTGTATGATTGTGATTGTACGATTGTGATTGTCTGATTGTGGTTGTGCGATTGTGATTGTACGATTGTGATTGTACGATTGTGATTGTATGATTGTGATTGCATGATTATGATTGTATGATTGTGATTGCATGATTGTGATTGTATGATTGTGATTGCATGATTTTGAATGTATGATTGTGATTGTATGATTGTGATTGTATGATTGTATTTGGGATATTGTAATTGTATGATTGCGATTGTATGATTGTGATTGTATGATTGTGATTGTATGATTGTGATTGTATGATTGTGATTGTATGATTGTGATAGTATGATTGTGAAAGTATGATTGTGATTGTATGATTGTGATTGTATGATTGTGATTGTATGATTGTGATGTATGATTGTAATTGTATGATTATGATTGTATGATTGTTATTATATGATTGTTATTGTATGACTGTGATTGTATGATTGTGATTGTATGATTGTGATAGTATGATTGTGAAAGTATGATCGTGATTGTATGATTGTGATTGTATGATTGTGATTGTATGATTGTGATTGTATGATTGTGATTGTCTGATTGTGGTTGTGCGATTGTGATTGTACGATTGTGATTGTACGATTGTGATAGTATGATTGTGATTGTATGATTGTGATTGTATGATTGTGATTGTTTGATTGTATTTGGGAGATTGTATTTGGGAGCTTGTAATTGTATGATAGCGATTGTATGATTGTGATTGTATGATTGCGATTGTATGATTGTAATTGCATGATTGTGATGTATGACTGTAATTGTATGATTATGATTGTATGATTGTGATTGTATGATTGAGATTGTATGATTGTGATTGTATGCTTGCGATTGTATGATTGTGATTGTATGATTGTGATTGTATGGTTGTGATTGTATGATTGTGATAGTATGATTGTGAAAGTATGATTGTGATTGTATGATTGTGATTGTATGATTGTGATGTATGATTGTAATTGTATGATTATGATTGTATGATTGTGATTGTATGATTGTGATTGTATGATTGTGATGTATGATTGTGATTGTATGATTATGATTGTATGATTGTGATTGTATGATTGTGATGGTATGATTGTGATTATATGATTGCGATCGTATGATTGTGATTGCATGATTATGATTGTATGATTGTGATTGTATGATTGCGATTGTATGATTGTGATTGTATGATTATGATTGTATTTTTGTGATTGTATGATTGTGATTGTATGATTGTGATTGTATGATTGTGATTGTATGATTGTGATTGTATGATTGTGATTGTATGATTGTGATTGTATGATTGTGATTGTATGATTGTGATTGTCTGATTGTGGTTGTGCGATTGTGATTGTACGATTGTGATTGTACGATTGTGATTGTATGATTGTGATTGCATGATTATGATTGTATGATTGTGATTGCATGATTGTGATTGTATGATTGTGATTGCATGATTTTGAATGTATGATTGTGATTGTATGATTGTGATTGTATGATTGTATTTGGGATATTGTAATTGTATGATTGCGATTGTATGATTGTGATTGTATGATTGTGATTGTATGATTGTGATTGTATGATTGTGATAGTATGATTGTGAAAGTATGATTGTGATTGTATGATTGTGATTGTATGATTGTGATTGTATGATTGTGATGTATGATTGTAATTGTATGATTATGATTGTATGATTGTGATTATATGATTGTCATTGTATGACTGTGATTGTATGATTGTGATTGTATGATTGTGATAGTATGATTGTGAAAGTATGATTGTGATTGTATGATTGTGATTGTATGATTGTGATTGTATGATTGTGATTGTATGATTGTGATTGTCTGATTGTGGTTGTGCGATTGTGATTGTACGATTGTGATTGTACGATTGTGATAGTATGATTGTGATTGTATGATTGTGATTGTATGATTGTGATTGTTTGATTGTATTTGGGAGATTGTATTTGGGAGATTGTAATTGTATGATAGCGATTGTATGATTGTGATTGTATGATTGCGATTGTATGATTGTAATTGCATGATTGTGATGTATGACTGTAATTGTATGATTATGATTGTATGATTGTGATTGTATGATTGAGATTGTATGATTGTGATTGTATGCTTGCGATTGTATGATTGTGATTGTATGATTGTGATTGTATGGTTGTGATTGTATGATTGTGATTGTATGATTATGATTGTATGATTGTGATTGTATGATTGTGATTGTATGATTGTATTTGGCATATTGTAATTGTATGATTGCGATTGTATTATTGTGATTGTATGATTGTGATTGTATGATTGTGATAGTATGATTGTGATAGTATGATTGTGAAAGTATGATTGTGATTGTATGATTGTGATGTATGATTGTAATTGTATGATTATGATTGTATGATTGTGATTGTATGATTGTGATTGTATGATTGAGATTGTATGATTGTGATTGTATGCTTGCGATTGTATGATTGTGATTGTATGATTGTGATTCTTTGATTGTGATTGTATGATTGTGATTGTATGATTGTGATTGTATGATTGTGATTGTATGATTGTGATTGTATGATTGTGATTATATGATTGTGATTGTATGATTGTGATTGTATGATTGTGATTGTATGATTGTGATTATATGATTGTTATTGTATGACTGTGATTGTATGATTGTGATTGTATGATTGTGATAGTATGATTGTGAAAGTATGATTGTGATTGTATGATTGTGATTGTATGATTGTGATTGTATGATTGTGATTGTATGATTGTGATTGTATGATTGTGATTGTCTGATTGTGGTTGTGCGATTGTGATTGTACGATTGTGATTGTACGATTGTGATAGTATGATTGTGATTGTATGATTGTGATTGTATGATTGTGATTGTATGATTGTGATTGTTTGATTGTATTTGGGAGATTGTATTTGGGAGATTGTAATTGTATGATTGCGATTGTATGATTGTGATTGTATGATTGCGATTGTATGATTGTGATTCCATGATTGTGATGTATGACTGTAATTGTATGATTATGATTGTATGATTGTGATTGTATGATTGAGATTGTATGATTGTGAGTGTATGCTTGCGATTGTATGATTGTGATTGTATGATTGTGATTGTATGATTGTGATTGTATGATTGTGATTGTATGATTGTGATTGTATGATTGTGATTGTATGATTATGATTGTATGATTGTGATTGTATGATTGTGATTGTATGATTGTGATTGTATGATTGTGATAGTATGATTGTGATTGTATGATTGTGATTGTATGATTGTGATTGTATGACTGTGATTGTATGATTGTGATTGTATGATTGTGATTGTATGATTGTGAAAGTATGATTGTGATGGTATGATTGTGATTGTATGATTGTGATTGTATGTTTGTGATTGTATGAGTGTGATTGTATGATTGTGGTTGTGCGATTGTGATAGTACGATTGTGGTTGTACGATTGTTATTGAATGATTGTGATTGTATGATTCTGATTGTATGATTGTGATTGCATGATTGTGATTGTATGATTGTGATTGCATGATTTTGAATGTATGATTGCGATTGTATGATTGTGGTTGTATGATTGTGATGGTACGATTGTGATTGTATGATTGCGATCGTATGATTGTGATTGCATGATTATGATTGTATGATTGTGATTGTATGATTGCGATTGTATGATTGTGATTGTATGATTGTGATTGTATGATTGTGATTGTATGATTCTGATTGTATGATTGTGATTGTCTGATTGTGGTTGTGCGATTGTGATTGTACGATTGTGATTGTACGATTGTGATTGTATGATTGTGATTGCATGATTATGATTGCATGATTGTGATTGCATGATTGTGATTGTATGATTGTGATTGCATGATTGTGATTGTATGATTCTGATTGTATGATTGTGATTGTCTGATTGTGGTTGTGCGATTGTGATTGTACGATTGTGATTGTATGATTGTGATAGTATGATTGTGATTGTATGATTGTGATTGTATGATTGTGATTGTATGATTATGATTGTATGATTGTGATTGTATGATTGTGATTGTATGATTGTATCTGGGAGATTGTATTTGGGAGATTGTATTTGGGAGATTGTAATTGTATGATTGCGATTGTATGATTGTGATTGCATGATTGCGATTGTATGATTGTGATTGTATGATTGTGATGTATGATTGTAATTGTATGATTATGATTGTATGATTGTGATTGTATGATTGTGATGGTACGATTGTGATTGTATGATTGCGATCGTATGATTGTGATTGCATGATTATGATTGTATGATTGTGATTGTATGATTGCGATTGTATGATTGTGATTGTATGATTATGATTGTATTTTTGTGATTGTATGATTGTGATTGTATGATTGTGATTGTATGATTGTGATTGTATGATTGTGATTGTATGATTGTGATTGTATGATTGTGATTGTATGATTGTGATTGTATGATTGTGATTGTATGATTGTGATTGTATGATTGTGATTGTATGATTGTGATTGTATGATTGTGATTGTATGATTGTGATTGTATGATTGTGATTGTATGATTGTGATTGTATGATTGTGATTGTATGATTGTGATTGTATGATTGTGATTGTATGATTCTGATTGTATAATTGTGATTGTATGAGTGTGATTGTATGATTGTGGTTGTGCGATTGTGATAGTACGATTGTGGTTGAACGATTGTTATTGAATGATTGTGATTGTATGATTCTGATTGTATGATTGTGATTGCATGATTGTGATTGTATGATTGTGATTGCATGATTTTGAATGTATGATTGCGATTGTATGATTGTGGTTGTATGATTGTGATGGTACGATTGTGATTGTATGATTGCGATCGTATGATTGTGATTGCATGATTATGATTGTATGATTGTGATTGTATGATTGCGATTGTATGATTGTGATTGTATGATTGTGATTGTATGATTGTGATTGTATGATTCTGATTGTATGATTGTGATTGTCTGATTGTGGTTGTGCGATTGTGATTGTACGATTGTGATTGTACGATTGTGATTGTATGATTGTGATTGCATTATTATGATTGTATGATTGTGATTGCATGATTGTGATTGTATGATTGTGATTGCATGATTGTGATTGTATGATTCTGATTGTATGATTGTGATTGTCTGATTGTGGTTGTGCGATTGTGATTGTACGATTGTGACTGTATGATTGTGATAGTATGATTGTGATTGTATGATTGTGATTGTATGATTATGATTGTATGATTGTGATTGTATGATTGTGATTGTATGATTGTATCTGGGAGATTGTATTTGGGAGATTGTATTTGGGAGATTGTAATTGTATGATTGCGATTGTATGATTGTGATTGTATGATTGCGATTGTATGATTGTGATTGTATGATTGTGATGTATGATTGTAATTGTATGATTATGATTGTATGATTGTGATTGTATGATTGTGATTGTATGATTGTGATTGTATGAATGTATTTGGGATATTGTAATTGTATGATTGCGATTGTATGATTGTGATTGTATGATTGTGATTGTATGATTGTGATTGTATGAGTGTGATTGTGTGATTGTGGTTGTGCGATTGAGATTGTACGATTGTGATTGTACGATTGTGATTGAATGATTGTGATTGTATGATTATAATTGTATGATTGTGATTGCATGATTGTGATTGTATGATTGTGATTGCATGATTTTGAATGTATGATTGTGATATTATGATTGTGATTGTATGATTGTGATTGTATGATTGTGATTGTATGATTGTGATAGTATGGTTGTGATTGTATGATTGTGATTGTATGATTGTGATTGTATGATTGTGATTGTATGATTGTGATTGTCTGATTGTGGTTGTGCGATTGTGATTGTACGATTGTGATTGTACGATTGTGATAGTATGATTGTGATTGTATGATTGTGATTGTATGATTGTGATTGTATGATTGTATTTGGGAGATTGTATTTGGGATATTGTAATTGTATGATTGCGATTGTATGATTGTGATTGTATGATTGTGATTGTATGATTGTGATTGTATGATTGTGATTGTATGATTGTGATTGTATGATTGTGATTGTATGATTGTGAATGTACGATTGTGATTGTATGATTGTGATTGTATGATTGTGATAGTATGATTGTGATTGTATGACTGTGATTGTATGACTGTGATTGTATGATTGTGATTGTATGATTGTGATTGTATGATTGTGAAAGTATGATTGTGATTGTATGATTGTGATTGTATGATTGCGATTGTATGATTGTGATTGCATGATTGTGATGTATGACTGTAATTGTATGATTATGATTGTATGATTGTGATTGTATGATTGTGATTGTATGATTGTGATTGTATGTTTGTGATTGTATGAGTGTGATTGTATGATTGTGGTTGTGCGATTGTGATAGTACGATTGTGGTTGAACGATTGTTATTGAATGATTGTGATTGTATGATTCTGATTGTATGATTGTGATTGCATGATTGTGATTGTATGATTGTGATTGCATGATTTTGAATGTATGATTGCGATTGTATGATTGTGGTTGTATGATTGTGATGGTACGATTGTGATTGTATGATTGCGATCGTATGATTGTGATTGCATGATTATGATTGTATGATTGTGATTGTATGATTGCGATTGTATGATTGTGATTGTATGATTGTGATTGTATGATTGTGATTGTATGATTCTGATTGTATGATTGTGATTGTCTGATTGTGGTTGTGCGATTGTGATTGTACGATTGTGATTGTACGATTGTGATTGTATGATTGTGATTGCATTATTATGATTGTATGATTGTGATTGCATGATTGTGATTGTATGATTGTGATTGCATGATTGTGATTGTATGATTCTGATTGTATGATTGTGATTGTCTGATTGTGGTTGTGCGATTGTGATTGTACGATTGTGACTGTATGATTGTGATAGTATGATTGTGATTGTATGATTGTGATTGTATGATTATGATTGTATGATTGTGATTGTATGATTGTGATTGTATGATTGTATCTGGGAGATTGTATTTGGGAGATTGTATTTGGGAGATTGTAATTGTATGATTGCGATTGTATGATTGTGATTGTATGATTGCGATTGTATGATTGTGATTGTATGATTGTGATGTATGATTGTAATTGTATGATTATGATTGTATGATTGTGATTGTATGATTGTGATTGTATGATTGTGATTGTATGAATGTATTTGGGATATTGTAATTGTATGATTGCGATTGTATGATTGTGATTGTATGATTGTGATTGTATGATTGTGATTGTATGAGTGTGATTGTGTGATTGTGGTTGCGCGATTGAGATTGTACGATTGTGATTGTACGATTGTGATTGAATGATTGTGATTGTATGATTATAATTGTATGATTGTGATTGCATGATTGTGATTGTATGATTGTGATTGCATGATTTTGAATGTATGATTGTGATATTATGATTGTGATTGTATGATTGTGATTGTATGATTGTGATTGTATGATTGTGATAGTATGGTTGTGATTGTATGATTGTGATTGTATGATTGTGATTGTATGATTGTGATTGTATGATTGTGATTGTCTGATTGTGGTTGTGCGATTGTGATTGTACGATTGTGATTGTACGATTGTGATAGTATGATTGTGATTGTATGATTGTGATTGTATGATTGTGATTGTATGATTGTATTTGGGAGATTGTATTTGGGATATTGTAATTGTATGATTGCGATTGTATGATTGTGATTGTATGATTGTGATTGTATGATTGTGATTGTATGATTGTGATTGTATGATTGTGATTGTATGATTGTGAATGTACGATTGTGATTGTATGATTGTGATTGTATGATTGTGATGGTATGATTGTGATTGTATGACTGTGATTGTATGACTGTGATTGTATGATTGTGATTGTATGATTGTGATTGTATGATTGTGAAAGTATGATTGTGATTGTATGATTGTGATTGTATGATTGCGATTGTATGATTGTGATTGCATGATTGTGATGTATGACTGTAATTGTATGATTATGATTGTATGATTGTGATTGTATGATTGTGATTGTCTGATTGTGGTTGTGCGATTGTGATTGTACGATTGTGATTGTACGATTGTGATAGTATGATTGTGATTGTATGATTGTGATTGTATGATTGTGATTGTATGATTGTGATTGTTTGATTGTATTTGGGAGATTGTATTTGGGAGATTGTAATTGTATGATTGCGATTGTATGATTGTGATTGTATGATTGTGATTGTATGATTGTGATTGTATGAGTGTGATTGTGTGATTGTGGTTGTGCGATTGAGATTGTACGATTGTGATTGCACGATTGTGATTGAATGATTGTGATTGTATGATTATAATTGTATGATTGTGATTGCATGATTGTGATTGTATGATTGTGATTGCATGATTTTGAATGTATGATTGTGATATTATGATTGTGATTGTATGATTGTGATTGTATGATTGTGATTGTATGATTGTGATAGTATGATTGTGATTGTATGATTGTGATTGTATGATTGTGATTGTATGATTGTGATTGTATGATTGTGATTGTCTGATTGTGGTTGTGCGATTGTGATTGTACGATTGTGATTGTACGATTGTGATAGTATGATTGTGATTGTATGATTGTGATTGTATGATTGTGATTGTATGATTGTGATTGTTTGATTGTATTTGGGAGATTGAATTTGGGAGATTGTAATTGTATGATTGCGATTGTATGATGGTGATTGTATGATTGCGATTGTATGATTGTGATTGCATGATTGTGATGTATGACTGTAATTGTATGATTATGATTGTATGATTGTGATTGTATGATTGAGATTGTATGATTGTGATTGTATGCTTGCGATTGTATGATTGTGATTGTATGATTGAGATTGTATGATTGTGATTGTATGATTGTGATTGTATGATTGTGATAGTATGATTGCGATTGTATGATTGTGATTGTATGATTGTGATTGTATGATTGTGATTGTATGATTGTGATAGTATGATTGTGATTGTATGATTGTGATTGTATGATTGTGGTTGTGCGATTGTGATTGTACGATTGTGATTGTACGATTGTGATTGTATGATTGTGATTGCATGATTATGATTGTATGATTGTGATTGCAAGATTGTGATTGTATGATTGTGATTGCATGATTTTGAATGTATGATTGTGATTGTATGATTGTGATTGTATGATTGTGATTGTATGATTGTGATTGTATGATTGTGATTGTATGATTGTGATTGTATGATTGTATTTGGGAGATTGTATTTGGGATATTGTAATTGTATGATTGTGATTGTATGATTGTGATTGTATGATTGTGATTGTATGATTGTGATTGTATGATTGTGATTGTATGATTGTGATTGTATGATTGTGAATGTACGATTGTGATTGTATGATTGTGATTGTATGATTGTGATAGTATGATTGTGATTGTATGACTGTGATTGTATGACTGTGATTGTATGATTGTGATTGTATGATTGTGATTGTATGATTGTGAAAGTATGATTGTGATTGTATGATTGTGATTGTATGATTGTCATTGTATGATTGTGATTGTATGATTGAGATTGTATGATTGTGATTGTATGATTGTGATTGTATGATTGTGATTGTATGATTGTGATTGTATGATTGTGATTGTATGATTGTGATTGTATGATTGTGATTGTATGAATGTATTTGGGATATTGTAATTGTATGATTGCGATTGTATGATTGTGATTGTATGATTGTGATTGTATGATTGTGATTGTATGAGTGTGATTGTGTGATTGTGGTTGTGCGATTGAGATTGTACGATTGTGATTGTACGATTGTGATTGAATGATTGTGATTGTATGATTATAATTGTATGATTGTGATTGCATGATTGTGATTGTATGATTGTGATTGCATGATTTTGAATGTATGATTGTGATATTATGATTGTGATTGTATGATTGTGATTGTATGATTGTGATTGTATGATTGTGATAGTATGATTGTGATTGTATGATTGTGATTGTATGATTGTGATTGTATGATTGTGATTGTATGATTGTGATTGTATGATTGTGATTGTCTGATTGTGGTTGTGCGATTTTGATTGTACGATTGTGATTGTACGATTGTGATAGTATGATTGTGATTGTATGATTGTGATTGTATGATTGTGATTGTATGATTGTATTTGGGAGATTGTATTTGGGATATTGTAATTTTATGATTGCGATTGTATGATTGTGATTGTATGATTGTGATTGTATGATTGTGATTGTATGATTGTGATTGTATGATTGTGATTGTATGATTGTGAATGTACGATTGTGATTGTATGATTGTGATTGTATGATTGTGATAGTATGATTGTGATTGTATGACTGTGATTGTATGACTGTGATTGTATGATTGTGATTGTATGATTGTGATTGTATGATTGCGAAAGTATGATTGTGATTGTATGATTGTGATTGTATGATTGCAATTGTATGATTGTGATTGCATGATTGTGATGTATGACTGTAATTGTATGATTATGATTGTATGATTGTGATTGTATGATTGAGATTGTATGATTGTGATTGTATGCCTGCGATTGTATGATTGTGATTGTATGATTGTGATTGTATGGTTGTGATTGTATGATTGTGATTGTATGATTATGATTGTATGATTGTGGTTGTATGATTGTGATTGTATGATTGTGATTGTATGATTGTGATAGTATGATTGTGACTGTATGATTGTGATTGTATGATTGTGATTGTATGACTGTGATTGTATGATTGTGATTGTATGATTGTGATTGTATGATTGTGAAAGTATGATTGTGATGGTATGATTGTGATTGTATGATTGTGATTGTATGTTTGTGATTGTATGAGTGTGATTGTCTGATTGTGGTTGTGCGATTGTGATTGTACGATTGTGATTGTACGATTGTTATTGAATGATTGTGATTGTATGATTCTGATTGTATGATTGTGATTGCATGATTGTGATTGTATGATTGTGATTGCATGATTTTGAATGTATGATTGCGATTGTATGATTGTGGTTGTATGATTGTGATTGTATGATTGTGATTGTATGATTGTGATTGTATGATTGTATTTGGGTGATTGTATTTGGGGGATTGTATTTGGGAGATTGTAATTGTATGATTGCGATTGTATGATTGTGATTGTATGATTGCGAATGTATGAATGCGATTGTATGATTGTGATTGTATGATTGTGATTGTATGATTGTGATTGTATGATTGTGATTGTATGATTGTGATTGTATGATTGTATTTGGGAGATTGTATTTGGGATATTGTAATTGTATGATTGCGATTGTATGATTGTGATTGTATGATTGTGATGTATGATTGTAATTGTATGATTATGATTGTATGATTGTGATTGTATGATTGAGATTGTATGATTGTGATTGTATGCTTGCGATTGTATGAATGTGATTGTATGATTGTGATTGTATGATTGTGATTGTATGATTGAGATTGTATGATTGTGATTGTATGCTTGCGATTGTATGATTGTGATTGTATGATTGTGATTGTATGATTGTGATTGTATGATTGTGATTGTATGATTGTGATTGTATGATTATGATTGTATGATTGTGATTGTATGATTGCGATTGTATGATTGTGATTGTATGATTGTGATGTATGATTGTGATTGTATGATTATGATTGTATGATTGTGATTGTATGATTGTGATGGTATGATTGTGATTGTATGATTGCGATCGTATGAATGTGATTGCATGATTATGATTGTATGATTGTGATTGTATGATTGCGATTGTATGATTGTGATTGTATGACTATGATTGTATTTTTGTGATTGTATGATTGTGATTGTATGATTGTGATTGTATGATTGTGATTGTATGATTGTGATTGTATGATTGTGATTGTATGATTGTGATTGTATGATTGTGATTGTATGATTGTAATTGTATGATTGTGATTGTATGATTGTGATTGTATGATTGTGATTGTATGATTGTGATTGTATGATTGTGATTGTATGATTGTGATTGTATGATTGTGATTGTATGATTGTGATTGTATGATTGTGATTGTATGATTGTGATTGTATGATTGTGATTGTATGATTGTGATTGTATGATTGTGATTGTCTGATTGTGGTTGTGCGATTGTGATTGTACGATTGTGATTGTACGATTGTGATTGTATGATTGTGATTGCATGATTATGATTGTGTGATTGTGATTGCATGATTGTGATTGCATGATTGTGATTGTATGATTGTGATGTATGATTGTGATTGTATGATTATGATTGTATGATTGTGACTGTATGATTGTGATGGTATGATTGTGATTGTATGATTGCGATCGTATGATTGTGATTGCATGATTATGATTGTATGATTGTGATTGTATGATTGCGATTGTATGATTGTGATTGTATGATTATGATTGTATTTTTGTGATTGTATGATTGTGATTGTATGATTGTGATTGTATGATTGTGATTGTATGATTGTGATTGTATGATTGTGATTGTATGATTGTGATTGTATGATTGTGATTGTATGATTGTGATTGTACGATTGTGATTGTCTGATTGTGGTTGTGCGATTGTGATTGTACGATTGTGATTGTACGATTGTGATTGTATGATTGTGATTGCATGATTATGATTGTATGATTGTGATTGCATGATTGTGATTGTATGATTGTGATTGCATGATTTTGAATGTATGATTGTGATTGTATGATTGTGATTGTATGATTGTATTTGGGATATTGTAATTGTATGATTGCGATTGTATGATTGTGATTGTATGATTGTGATTGTATGATTGTGATTGTATGATTGTGATTGTATGATTGTGATAGTATGATTGTGAAAGTATGATTGTGATTGTATGATTGTGATTGTATGATTGTGATTGTATTATTGTGATGTATGATTGTAATTGTATGATTATGATTGTATGATTGTTATTATATGATTGTTATTGTATGACTGTGATTGTATGATTGTGATTGTATGATTGTGATAGTATGATTGTGAAAGTATGATTGTGATTGTATGATTGTGATTGTATGATTGTGATTGTATGATTGTGATTGTATGATTGTGATTGTCTGATTGTGGTTGTGCGATTGTGATTGTACGATTGTGATTGTACGATTGTGATAGTATGATTGTGATTGTATGATTGTGATTGTATGATTGTGATTGTTTGATTGTATTTGGGAGATTGTATTTGGGAGATTGTAATTGTATGATAGCGATTGTATGATTGTGATTGTATGATTGCGATTGTATGATTGTAATTGCATGATTGTGATGTATGACTGTAATTGTATGATTATGATTGTATGATTGTGATTGTATGATTGAGATTGTATGATTGTGATTGTATGCTTGCGATTGTATGATTGTGATTGTATGATTGTGATTGTATGGTTGTGATTGTATGATTGTGATAGTATGATTGTGAAAGTATGATTGTGATTGTATGATTGTGATTGTATGATTGTGATGTATGATTGTAATTGTATGATTATGATTGTATGATTGTGATTGTATGATTGTGATTGTATGATTGAGATTGTATGATTGTGATTGTATGCTTGCGATTGTATGATTGTGATTGTATGATTGTGATTCTTTGATTGTGATTGTATGATTGTGATTGTATGATTGTGATTGTATGATTGTGATTGTATGATTGTGATTGTATGATTGTGATTATATGATTGTGATTGTATGATTGTGATTGTATGATTGTGATTGTATGATTGTGATTATATGATTGTTATTGTATGACTGTGATTGTATGATTGTGATTGTATGATTGTGATTATATGATTGTGATTGTATGATTGTGATTGTATGATTGTGATTGTATGATTGTGATTATATGATTGTTATTGTATGACTGTGATTGTATGATTGTGATTGTATGATTGTGATTGTATGATTGTGATTGTATGATTGTGATTGTATGATTGTGATTGTCTGATTGTGGTTGTGCGATTGTGATTGTACGATTGTGATTGTACGATTGTGATTGTATGATTGTGATTGCATGATTATGATTGTGTGATTGTGATTGCGTGATTGTGATTGCATGATTGTGATTGTATGATTGTGATGTATGATTGTGATTGTATGATTATGATTGTATGATTGTGATTGTATGATTGTGATGGTATGATTGTGATTATATGATTGCGATCGTATGATTGTGATTGCATGATTATGATTGTATGATTGTGATTGTATGATTGCGATTGTATGATTGTGATTGTATGATTATGATTGTATTTTTGTGATTGTATGATTGTGATTGTATGATTGTGATTGTATGATTGTGATTGTATGATTGTGATTGTATGATTGTGATAGTATGATTGTGAAAGTATGATTGTGATTGTATGATTGTGATTGTATGATTGTGATTGTATGATTGTGATTGTATGATTGTGATTGTCTGATTGTGGTTGTGCGATTGTGATTGTACGATTGTGATTGTACGATTGTGATAGTATGATTGTGATTGTATGATTGTGATTGTATGATTGTGATTGTTTGATTGTATTTGGGAGATTGTATTTGGGAGATTGTAATTGTATGATAGCGATTGTATGATTGTGATTGTATGATTGCGATTGTATGATTGTAATTGCATGATTGTGATGTATGACTGTAATTGTATGATTATGATTGTATGATTGTGATTGTATGATTGAGATTGTATGATTGTGATTGTATGCTTGCGATTGTATGATTGTGATTGTATGATTGTGATTGTATGGTTGTGATTGTATGATTGTGATAGTATGATTGTGAAAGTATGATTGTGATTGTATGATTGTGATTGTATGATTGTGATGTATGATTGTAATTGTATGATTATGATTGTATGATTGTGATTGTATGATTGTGATTGTATGATTGAGATTGTATGATTGTGATTGTATGCTTGCGATTGTATGATTGTGATTGTATGATTGTGATTCTTTGATTGTGATTGTATGATTGTGATTGTATGATTGTGATTGTATGATTGTGATTGTATGATTGTGATTGTATGATTGTGATTATATGATTGTGATTGTATGATTGTGATTGTATGATTGTGATTGTATGATTGTGATTATATGATTGTTATTGTATGACTGTGATTGTATGATTGTGATTGTATGATTGTGATTATATGATTGTGATTGTATGATTGTGATTGTATGATTGTGATTGTATGATTGTGATTATATGATTGTTATTGTATGACTGTGATTGTATGATTGTGATTGTATGATTGTGATTGTATGATTGTGATTGTATGATTGTGATTGTATGATTGTGATTGTCTGATTGTGGTTGTGCGATTGTGATTGTACGATTGTGATTGTACGATTGTGATTGTATGATTGTGATTGCATGATTATGATTGTGTGATTGTGATTGCGTGATTGTGATTGCATGATTGTGATTGTATGATTGTGATGTATGATTGTGATTGTATGATTATGATTGTATGATTGTGATTGTATGATTGTGATGGTATGATTGTGATTATATGATTGCGATCGTATGATTGTGATTGCATGATTATGATTGTATGATTGTGATTGTATGATTGCGATTGTATGATTGTGATTGTATGATTATGATTGTATTTTTGTGATTGTATGATTGTGATTGTATGATTGTGATTGTATGATTGTGATTGTATGATTGTGATTGTATGATTGTGATTGTATGATTGTGATTGTATGATTGTGATTGTCTGATTGTGGTTGTGCGATTGTGATTGTACGATTGTGATTGTACGATTGTGATTGTATGATTGTGATTGCATGATTATGATTGTATGATTGTGATTGCATGATTGTGATTGTATGATTGTGATTGCATGATTTTGAATGTATGATTGTGATTGTATGATTGTGATTGTATGATTGTATTTGGGATATTGTAATTGTATGATTGCGATTGTATGATTGTGATTGTATGATTGTGATTGTATGATTGTGATTGTATGATTGTGATAGTATGATTGTGAAAGTATGATTGTGATTGTATGATTGTGATTGTATGATTGTGATGTATGATTGTAATTGTATGATTATGATTGTATGATTGTGATTATATGATTGTTATTGTATGACTGTGATTGTATGATTGTGATTGTATGATTGTGATAGTATGATTGTGAAAGTATGATTGTGATTGTATGATTGTGATTGTATGATTGTGATTGTATGATTGTGATTGTACGATTGTGATTGTCTGATTGTGGTTGTGCGATTGTGATTGTACGATTGTGATTGTACGATTGTGATTGTATGATTGTGATTGCATGATTATGATTGTATGATTGTGATTGCATGATTGTGATTGTATGATTGTGATTGCATGATTTTGAATGTATGATTGTGATTGTATGATTGTGATTGTATGATTGTATTTGGGATATTGTAATTGTATGATTGCGATTGTATGATTGTGATTGTATGATTGTGATTGTATGATTGTGATTGTATGATTGTGATTGTATGATTGTGATAGTATGATTGTGAAAGTATGATTGTGATTGTATGATTGTGATTGTATGATTGTGATTGTATTATTGTGATGTATGATTGTAATTGTATGATTATGATTGTATGATTGTTATTATATGATTGTTATTGTATGACTGTGATTGTATGATTGTGATTGTATGATTGTGATAGTATGATTGTGAAAGTATGATTGTGATTGTATGATTGTGATTGTATGATTGTGATTGTATGATTGTGATTGTATGATTGTGATTGTCTGATTGTGGTTGTGCGATTGTGATTGTACGATTGTGATTGTACGATTGTGATAGTATGATTGTGATTGTATGATTGTGATTGTATGATTGTGATTGTTTGATTGTATTTGGGAGATTGTATTTGGGAGATTGTAATTGTATGATAGCGATTGTATGATTGTGATTGTATGATTGCGATTGTATGATTGTAATTGCATGATTGTGATGTATGACTGTAATTGTATGATTATGATTGTATGATTGTGATTGTATGATTGAGATTGTATGATTGTGATTGTATGCTTGCGATTGTATGATTGTGATTGTATGATTGTGATTGTATGGTTGTGATTGTATGATTGTGATAGTATGATTGTGAAAGTATGATTGTGATTGTATGATTGTGATTGTATGATTGTGATGTATGATTGTAATTGTATGATTATGATTGTATGATTGTGATTGTATGATTGTGATTGTATGATTGAGATTGTATGATTGTGATTGTATGCTTGCGATTGTATGATTGTGATTGTATGATTGTGATTCTTTGATTGTGATTGTATGATTGTGATTGTATGATTGTGATTGTATGATTGTGATTGTATGATTGTGATTATATGATTGTGATTGTATGATTGTGATTGTATGATTGTGATTGTATGATTGTGATTATATGATTGTTATTGTATGACTGTGATTGTATGATTGTGATTGTATGATTGTGATTGTATGATTGTGATTGTATGATTGTGATTGTATGATTGTGATTGTCTGATTGTGGTTGTGCGATTGTGATTGTACGATTGTGATTGTACGATTGTGATTGTATGATTGTGATTGCATGATTATGATTGTGTGATTGTGATTGCATGATTGTGATCGCATGATTGTGATTGTATGATTGTGATGTATGATTGTGATTGTATGATTATGATTGTATGATTGTGATTGTATGATTGTGATGGTATGATTGTGATTATATGATTGCGATCGTATGATTGTGATTGCATGATTATGATTGTATGATTGTGATTGTATGATTGCGATTGTATGATTGTGATTGTATGATTATGATTGTATTTTTGTGATTGTATGATTGTGATTGTATGATTGTGATTGTATGATTGTGATTGTATGATTGTGATTGTATGATTGTGATTGTATGATTGTGATTGTATGATTGTGATTGTATGATTGTGATTGTCTGATTGTGGTTGTGCGATTGTGATTGTACGATTGTGATTGTACGATTGTGATTGTATGATTGTGATTGCATGATTATGATTGTATGATTGTGATTGCATGATTGTGATTGTATGATTGTGATTGCATGATTTTGAATGTATGATTGTGATTGTATGATTGTGATTGTATGATTGTATTTGGGATATTGTAATTGTATGATTGCGATTGTATGATTGTGATTGTATGATTGTGATTGTATGATTGTGATTGTATGATTGCGATAGTATGATTGTGAAAGTATGATTGTGATTGTATGATTGTGATTGTATGATTGTGATTGTATGATTGTGATGTATGATTGTAATTGTATGATTATGATTGTATGATTGTGATTATATGATTGTTATTGTATGACTGTGATTGTATGATTGTGATTGTATGATTGTGATAGTATGATTGTGAAAGTATGATTGTGATTGTATGATTGTGATTGTATGATTGTGATTGTATGATTGTGATTGTATGATTGTGATTGTCTGATTGTGGTTGTGCGATTGTGATTGTACGATTGTGATTGTACGATTGTGATAGTATGATTGTGATTGTATGATTGTGATTGTATGATTGTGATTGTTTGATTGTATTTGGGAGATTGTATTTGGGAGATTGTAATTGTATGATAGCGATTGTATGATTGTGATTGTATGATTGCGATTGTATGATTGTAATTGCATGATTGTGATGTATGACTGTAATTGTATGATTATGATTGTATGATTGTGATTGTATGATTGAGATTGTATGATTGTGATTGTATGCTTGCGATTGTATGATTGTGATTGTATGATTGTGATTGTATGGTTGTGATTGTATGATTGTGATTGTATGATTATGATTGTATGATTGTGATTGTATGATTGTGATTGTATGATTGTATTTGGCATATTGTAATTGTATGATTGCGATTGTATGATTGTGATTGTATGATTGTGATTGTATGATTGTGATAGTATGATTGTGAAAGTATGATTGTGATTGTATGATTGTGATTGTATGATTGTGATGTATGATTGTAATTGTATGATTATGATTGTATGATTGTGATTGTATGATTGCGATTGTATGATTGTGATTGTATGATTGTGATTGTATGATTGTGATTGTATGATTCTGATTGTATGATTGTGATTGTCTGATTGTGGTTGTGCGATTGTGATTGTACGATTGTGATTGTACGATTGTGATTGTATGATTGTGATTGCATGATTATGATTGCATGATTGTGATTGCATGATTGTGATTGTATGATTGTGATTGCATGATTGTGATTGTATGATTCTGATTGTATGATTGTGATTGTCTGATTGTGGTTGTGCGATTGTGATTGTACGATTGTGATTGTATGATTGTGATAGTATGATTGTGATTGTATGATTGTGATTGTATGATTGTGATTGTATGATTATGATTGTATGATTGTGATTGTATGATTGTGATTGTATGATTGTATCTGGGAGATTGTATTTGGGAGATTGTATTTGGGAGATTGTAATTGTATGATTGCGATTGTATGATTGTGATTGTATGATTGTGATGGTACGATTGTGATTGTATGATTGCGATCGTATGATTGTGATTGCATGATTATGATTGTATGATTGTGATTGTATGATTGCGATTGTATGATTGTGATTGTATGATTATGATTGTATTTTTGTGATTGTATGATTGTGATTGTATGATTGTGATTGTATGATTGCGATTGTATGATTGTGATTGTATGATTATGATTGTATTTTTGTGATTGTATGATTGTGATTGTATGATTGTGATTGTATGATTGTGATTGTATGATTGTGATTGTATGATTGTGATTGTATGATTGTGATTGTATGATTGTGATTGTATGATTGTGATTGTATGATTGTGATTGTATGATTGTGATTGTATGATTGTGATTGTATGATTGTGATTGTATGATTGTGATTGTATGATTGTGATTGTATGATTGTGATTGTATGATTGTGATTGTATGATTGTGATTGTATGATTCTGATTGTATGATTGTGATTGTCTGATTGTGGTTGTGCGATTGTGATTGTACGATTGTGATTGTACGATTGTGATTGTATGATTCTGATTGTATGATTGTGATTGCATGATTGTGATTGTATGATTGTGATTGCATGATTTTGAATGTATGATTGCGATTGTATGATTGTGGTTGTATGATTGTGATGGTACGATTGTGATTGTATGATTGCGATCGTATGATTGTGATTGCATGATTATGATTGTATGATTGTGATTGTATGATTGCGATTGTATGATTGTGATTGTATGATTGTGATTGTATGATTGTGATTGTATGATTCTGATTGTATGATTGTGATTGTCTGATTGTGGTTGTGCGATTGTGATTGTACGATTGTGATTGTACGATTGTGATTGTATGATTGTGATTGCATTATTATGATTGTATGATTGTGATTGCATGATTGTGATTGTATGATTGTGATTGCATGATTGTGATTGTATGATTCTGATTGTATGATTGTGATTGTCTGATTGTGGTTGTGCGATTGTGATTGTACGATTGTGACTGTATGATTGTGATAGTATGATTGTGATTGTATGATTGTGATTGTATGATTATGATTGTATGATTGTGATTGTATGATTGTGATTGTATGATTGTATCTGGGAGATTGTATTTGGGAGATTGTATTTGGGAGATTGTAATTGTATGATTGCGATTGTATGATTGTGATTGTATGATTGCGATTGTATGATTGTGATTGTATGATTGTGATGTATGATTGTAATTGTATGATTATGATTGTATGATTGTGATTGTATGATTGTGATTGTATGATTGTGATTGTATGAATGTATTTGGGATATTGTAATTGTATGATTGCGATTGTATGATTGTGATTGTATGATTGTGATTGTATGATTGTGATTGTATGATTGTGATAGTATGGTTGTGATTGTATGATTGTGATTGTATGATTGTGATTGTATGATTGTGATTGTATGATTGTGATTGTCTGATTGTGGTTGTGCGATTGTGATTGTACGATTGTGATTGTACGATTGTGATAGTATGATTGTGATTGTATGATTGTGATTGTATGATTGTGATTGTATGATTGTATTTGGGAGATTGTATTTGGGATATTGTAATTGTATGATTGCGATTGTATGATTGTGATTGTATGATTGTAATTGTATGATTGTGATTGTATGATTGTGATTGTATGATTGTGATTGTATGATTGTGAATGTACGATTGTGATTGTATGATTGTGATTGTATGATTGTGATAGTATGATTGTGATTGTATGACTGTGATTGTATGACTGTGATTGTATGATTGTGATTGTATGATTGTGATTGTATGATTGTGAAAGTATGATTGTGATTGTATGATTGTGATTGTATGATTGCGATTGTATGATTGTGATTGCATGATTGTGATGTATGACTGTAATTGTATGATTATGATTGTATGATTGTGATTGTATGATTGTGATTGTCTGATTGTGGTTGTGCGATTGTGATTGTACGATTGTCATTGTACGATTGTGATAGTATGATTGTGATTGTATGATTGTGATTGTATGATTGTGATTGTATGATTGTGATTGTTTGATTGTATTTGGGAGATTGTATTTGGGAGATTGTAATTGTATGATTGCGATTGTATGATTGTGATTGTATGATTGCGATTGTATGATTGTGATTCCATGATTGTGATGTATGACTGTAATTGTATGATTATGATTGTATGATTGTGATTGTATGATTGAGATTGTATGATTGTGAGTGTATGCCTGCGATTGTATGATTGTGATTGTATGATTGTGCTTGTATGATTGTGATTGTATGATTGTGATTGTATGATTGTGATTGTATGATTGTGATTGTATGATTATGATTGTATGATTGTGATTGTATGATTGTGATTGTATGATTGTGATTGTATGATTGTGATAGTATGATTGTGATTGTATGATAGTGATTGTATGATTGTGATTGTATGACTGTGATTGTATGATTGTGATTGTATGATTGTGATTGTATGATTGTGAAAGTATGATTGTGATGGTATGATTGTGATTGTATGATTGTGATTGTATGTTTGTGATTGTATGAGTGTGATTGTATGATTGTGGTTGTGCGATTGTGATAGTACGATTGTGGTTGTACGATTGTTATTGAATGATTGTGATTGTATGATTCTGATTGTATGATTGTGATTGCATGATTGTGATTGTATGATTGTGATTGCATGATTTTGAATGTATGATTGCGATTGTATGATTGTGGTTGTATGATTGTGATGGTACGATTGTGATTGTATGATTGCCATCGTATGATTGTGATTGCATGATTATGATTGTATGATTGTGATTGTATGATTGCGATTGTATGATTGTGATTGTATGATTGTGATTGTATGATTCTGATTGTATGATTGTGATTGTCTGATTGTGGTTGTGCGATTGTGATTGTACGATTGTGATTGTACGATTGTGATTGTATGATTGTGATTGCATTATTATGATTGTATGATTGTGATTGCATGATTGTGATTGTATGATTGTGATTGCATGATTGTGATTGTATGATTGTGATTGCATGATTTTGAATGTATGATTGCGATTGTCTGATTGTGGTTGTGCGATTGTGATTGTACGATTGTGATTGTACGATTGTGATTGTATGATTGTGATTGCATTATTATGATTGTATGATTGTGATTGCATGATTGTGATTGTATGATTGTGATTGCATGATTGTGATTGTATGATTCTGATTGTATGATTGTGATTGTCTGATTGTGGTTGTGCGATTGTGATTGTACGATTGTGACTGTATGATTGTGATAGTATGATTGTGATTGTATGATTGTGATTGTATGATTGTGATTGTACGATTGTGATTGTACGATTGTGATTGTATGATTGTGATTGCATGATTATGATTGCATGATTGTGATTGCATGATTGTGATTGTATGATTGTGATTGCATGATTGTGATTGTATGACTGTGATTGTATGATTGTGATTGTATGATTGTGATTGTATGATTGTGAAAGTATGATTGTGATGGTATGATTGTGATTGTATGATTGTGATTGTATGTTTGTGATTGTATGAGTGTGATTGTATGATTGTGGTTGTGCGATTGTGATAGTACGATTGTGGTTGTACGATTGTTATTGAATGATTGTGATTGTATGATTCTGATTGTATGATTGTGATTGCATGATTGTGATTGTATGATTGTGATTGCATGATTTTGAATGTATGATTGCGATTGTATGATTGTGGTTGTATGATTGTGATGGTACGATTGTGATTGTATGATTGCGATCGTATGATTGTGATTGCATGATTATGATTGTATGATTGTGATTGTATGATTGCGATTGTATGAGTGTGATTGTATGATTGTGATTGTATGATTCTGATTGTATGATTGTGATTGTCTGATTGTGGTTGTGCGATTGTGATTGTACGATTGTGATTGTACGATTGTGATTGTATGATTGTGATTGCATTATTATGATTGTATGATTGTGATTGCATGATTGTGATTGTATGATTGTGATTGCATGTTTGTGATTGTATGATTCTGATTGTATGATTGTGATTGTCTGATTGTGGTTGTGCGATTGTGATTGTACGATTGTGACTGTATGATTGTGATAGTATGATTGTGATTGTATGATTGTGATTGTATGATTGTGATTGTACGATTGTGATTGTACGATTGTGATTGTATGATTGTGATTGCATGATTATGATTGCATGATTGTGATTGCATGATTGTGATTGTATGATTGTGATTGCATGATTGTGATTGTATGATTCTGATTGTATGATTGTGATTGTCTGATTGTGGTTGTGCGATTGTGATTGTACGATTGTGATTGTATGATTGTGATAGTATGATTGTGATTGTATGATTGCGATCGTATGATTGTGATTGCATGATTATGATTGTATGATTGTGATTGTATGATTGCGATTGTATGATCGTGATTGTATGATTATGATTGTATTTTTGTGATTGTATGATTGTGATTGTATGATTGTGATTGTATGATTGTGATTGTATGATTGTGATTGTATGATTGTGATTGTATGATTGTGATTGTATGATTGTGATTGTATGATTGTGATTGTATGATTGTGATTGTATGATTGTGATTGTATGATTGTGATTGTATGATTGTGATTGTATGATTGTGATTGTATGATTGTGATTGTATGATTCTGATTGTATGATTGTGATTGTCTGATTGTGGTTGTGCGATTGTGATTGTACGATTGTGATTGTACGATTGTGATTGTATGATTGTGATTGCATGATTATGATTGTATGATTGTGATTGCATGATTGTGAAAGTATGATTGTGATGGTATGATTGTGATTGTATGATTGTGATTGTATGTTTGTGATTGTATGAGTGTGATTGTATGATTGTGGTTGTGCGATTGTGATAGTACGATTGTGGTTGTACGATTGTTATTGAATGATTGTGATTGTATGATTCTGATTGTATGATTGTGATTGCATGATTGTGATTGTATGATTGTGATTGCATGATTTTGAGTGTATGATTGCGATTGTATGATTGTGGTTGTATGATTGTGATGGTACGATTGTGATTGTATGATTGCGATCGTATGATTGTGATTGCATGATTATGATTGTATGATTGTGATTGTATGATTGCGATTGTATGATTGTGATTGTATGATTGTGATTGTATGATTGTGATTGTATGATTCTGATTGTATGATTGTGATTGTCTGATTGTGGTTGTGCGATTGTGATTGTACGATTGTGATTGTATGATTGTGATTGTATGATTGTGATTGTATGATTGTGATTGTATGATTGTGATTGTATGATTGTGATTGTATGATTGTGATTGTATGATTGTGATTGTATGATTGTGATTGTATGATTCTGATTGTATGATTGTGATTGTCTGATTGTGGTTGTGCGATTGTGATTGTACGATTGTGATTGTACGATTGTGATTGTATGATTGTGATTGCATGATTGTGATTGTATGATTGTGATTGCATGATTTTGAATGTATGATTGCGATTGTATGATTGTGGTTGTATGATTGTGATGGTACGATTGTGATTGTATGATTGCGATCGTATGATTGTGATTGCATGATTATGATTGTATGATTGTGATTGTATGATTGCGATTGTATGATTGTGATTGCATTATTATGATTGTATGATTGTGATTGCATGATTGTGATTGTATGATTGTGATTGCATGATTGTGATTGTATGATTCTGATTGTATGATTGTGATTGTCTGATTGTGGTTGTGCGATTGTGATTGTACGATTGTGACTGTATGATTGTGATAGTATGATTGTGATTGTATGATTGTGATTGTATGATTGTGATTGTATGATTATGATTGTATGATTGTGATTGTATGATTGTGATTGTATGATTGTATCTGGGAGATTGTATTTGGGAGATTGTATTTGGGAGATTGTAATTGTATGATTGCGATTGTATGATTGTGATTGTATGATTGCGATTGTATGATTGTGATTGTATGATTGTGATGTATGATTGTAATTGTATGATTATGATTGTATGATTGTGATTGTATGATTGTGATGGTACGATTGTGATTGTATGATTGCGATCGTATGATTGTGATTGCATGATTATGATTGTATGATTGTGATTGTATGATTGCGATTGTATGATTGTGATTGTATGATTATGATTGTATTTTTGTGATTGTATGATTGTGATTGTATGATTGTGATTGTATGATTGTGATTGTATGATTGTGATTGTATGATTGTGAATGTACGATTGTGATTGTACGATTGTGATTGTATGATTGTGATAGTATGATTGTGATTGTATGACTGTGATTGTATGACTGTGATTGTATGATTGTGATTGTATGATTGTGATTGTATGATTGTGAAAGTATGATTGTGATTGTATGATTGTGATTGTATGATTGTGATTGTATGATTGTGATTGTATGATTGAGATTGTATGATTGTGATTGTATGATTGTGATTGTATGATTGTGATTGTATGATTGTGATTGTATGATTGTGATTGTATGATTGTGATTGTATGATTGTGATTGTATGAATGTATTTGGGATATTGTAATTGTATGATTGCGATTGTATGATTGTGATTGTATGATTGTGATGGTACGATTGTGATTGTATGATTGCGATCGTATGATTGTGATTGCATGATTATGATTGTATGATTGTGATTGTATGATTGCGATTGTATGATTGTGATTGTATGATTATGATTGTATTTTTGTGATTGTATGATTGTGATTGTATGATTGTGATTGTATGATTGTGATTGTATGATTGTGATTGTATGATTGTGATTGTATGATTGTGATTGTATGATTGTGATTGTATGATTGTGATTGTATGATTGTGATTGTATGATTGTGATTGTATGATTGTGATTGTATGATTGTGATTGTATGATTGTGATTGTATGATTGTGATTGTATGATTCTGATTGTATGATTGTGATTGTCTGATTGTGGTTGTGCGATTGTGATTGTACGATTGTGATTGTACGATTGTGATTGTATGATTGTGATTGCATGATTATGATTGTATGATTGTGATTGCATGATTGTGAATGTATGATTGTGATGGTATGATTGTGATTGTATGATTGTGATTGTATGTTTGTGATTGTATGAGTGTGATTGTATGATTGTGGTTGTGCGATTGTGATAGTACGATTGTGGTTGTACGATTGTTATTGAATGATTGTGATTGTATGATTCAGATTGTATGATTGTGATTGCATGATTGTGATTGTATGATTGTGATTGCATGATCTTGAATGTATGATTGCGATTGTATGATTGTGGTTGTATGATTGTGATGGTACGATTGTGATTGTATGATTGCGATCGTATGATTGTTATTGCATGATTATGATTGTATGATTGTGATTGTATGATTGCGATTGTATGATTGTGATTGTATGATTGTGATTGTATGATTGTGATTGTATGATTCTGATTGTATGATTGTGATTGTCTGATTGTGGTTGTGCGATTGTGATTGTACGATTGTGATTGTACGATTGTGATTGTATGATTGTGATTGCATTATTATGATTGTATGATTGTGATTGCATGATTGTGATTGTATGATTGTGATTGCATGATTGTGATTGTATGATTCTGATTGTATGATTGTGATTGTCTGATTGTGGTTGTGCGATTGTGATTGTACGATTGTGACTGTATGATTGTGATAGTATGATTGTGATTGTATGATTGTGATTGTATGATTGTGATTGTACGATTGTGATTGTACGATTGTGATTGTATGATTGTGATTGCATGATTATGATTGCATGATTGTGATTGCATGATTGTGATTGTATGATTGTGATTGCATGATTGTGATTGTATGATTCTGATTGTATGATTGTGATTGTCTGATTGTGGTTGTGCGATTGTGATTGTACGATTGTGATTGTATGATTGTGATAGTATGATTGTGATTGTATGATTGTGATTGTATGATTATGATTGTATGATTATGATTGTATGATTGTGATTGTATGATTGTGATTGTATGATTGTATCTGGGAGATTGTATTTGGGAGATTGTATTTGGGAGATTGTAATTGTATGATTGCGATTGTATGATTGTGATTGTATGATTGCGATTGTATGATTGTGATTGTATGATTGTGATGTATGATTGTAATTGTATGATTATGATTGTATGATTGTGATTGTATGATTGTGATGGTACGATTGTGATTGTATGATTGCGATCGTATGATTGTAATTGCATGATTATGATTGTATGATTGTGATTGTATGATTGCGATTGTATGATTGTGATTGTATGATTATGATTGTATTTTTGTGATTGTATGATTGTGATTGTATGATTGTGATTGTATGATTGTGATTGTATGATTGTGATTGTATGATTGTGATTGGATGATTGTGATTGTATGATTGTGATTGTATGATTGTGATTGTATGATTGTGATTGTATGATTGTGATTGTATGATTGTGATTGTATGATTGTGATTGTATGATTGTGATTGTATGATTCTGATTGTATGATTGTGATTGTCTGATTGTGGTTGTGCGATTGTGATTGTACGATTGTGATTGTACGATTGTGATTGTATGATTGTGATTGCATGATTATGATTGTATGATTGTGATTGCATGATTGTGAAAGTATGATTGTGATGGTATGATTGTGATTGTATGATTGTGATTGTATGTTTGTGATTGTATGAGTGTGATTGTATGATTGTGGTTGTGCGATTGTGATAGTACGATTGTGGTTGTACGATTGTTATTGAATGATTGTGATTGTATGATTCTGATTGTATGATTGTGATTGCATGATTGTGATTGTATGATTGTGATTGCATGATTTTGAATGTATGATTGCGATTGTATGATTGTGGTTGTATGATTGTGATGGTACGATTGTGATTGTATGATTGCGATCGTATGATTGTGATTGCATGATTATGATTGTATGATTGTGATTGTATGATTGCGATTGTATGATTGTGATTGTATGATTGTGATTGTATGATTGTGATTGTATGATTCTGATTGTATGATTGTGATTGTCTGATTGTGGTTGTGCGATTGTGATTGTACGATTGTGATTGTACGATTGTGATTGTATGATTGTGATTGCATTATTATGATTGTATGATTGTGATTGCATGATTGTGATTGTATGATTGTGATTGCATGATTGTGATTGTATGATTCTGATTGTATGATTGTGATTGTCTGATTGTGGTTGTGCGATTGTGATTGTACGATTGTGACTGTATGATTGTGATAGTATGATTGTGATTGTATGATTGTGATAGTATGATTGTGATTGTATGATTGTGATTGTATGATTGTGATTGTATGATTATGATTGTATGATTGTGATTGTATGATTGTGATTGTATGATTGTATCTGGGAGATTGTATTTGGGAGATTGTATTTGGGAGATTGTAATTGTATGATTGCGATTGTATGATTGTGATTGTATGATTGCGATTGTATGATTGTGATTGTATGATTGTGATGTATGATTGTAATTGTATGATTATGATTGTATGATTGTGATTGTATGATTGTGATGGTACGATTGTGATTGTATGATTGCGATCGTATGATTGTGATTGCATGATTATGATTGTATGATTGTGATTGTATGATTGCGATTGTATGATTGTGATGGTATGATTATGATTGTATTTTTGTGATTGTATGATTGTGATTGTATGATTGTGATTGTATGATTGTGATTGTATGATTGTGATTGTATGATTGTGATTGTATGATTGTGATTGTATGATTGTGATTGTATGATTGTGAATGTACGATTGTGATTGTACGATTGTGATTGTATGATTGTGATAGTATGATTGTGATTGTATGACTGTGATTGTATGACTGTGATTGTATGATTGTGATTGTATGATTGTGATTGTATGATTGTGAAAGTATGATTGTGATTGTATGATTGTGATTGTATGATTGTGATTGTATGATTGTGATTGTATGATTGAGATTGTATGATTGTGATTGTATGATTGTGATTGTATGATTGTGATTGTATGATTGTGATTGTATGATTGTGATTGTATGATTGTGATTGTATGATTGTGATTGTATGAATGTATTTGGGATATTGTAATTGTATGATTGCGATTGTATGATTGTGATTGTATGATTGTGATTGTATGATTGTGATTGTATGATTGTGATTGTATGAGTGTGATTGTGTGATTGTGGTTGTGCGATTGAGATTGTACGATTGTGATTGTACGATTGTGATTGAATGATTGTGATTGTATGATTATAATTGTATGATTGTGATTGCATGATTGTGATTGTATGATTGTGATTGCATGATTTTGAATGTATGATTGTGATATTATGATTGTGATTGTATGATTGTGATTGTATGATTGTGATTGTATGATTGTGATTGTATGATTGTGATTGTATGATTCTGATTGTATGATTGTGATTGTCTGATTGTGGTTGTGCGATTGTGATTGTACGATTGTGATTGTACGATTGTGATTGTATGATTGTGATTGCATGATTGTGATTGTATGATTGTGATTGCATGATTTTGAATGTATGATTGCGATTGTATGATTGTGGTTGTATGATTGTGATGGTACGATTGTGATTGTATGATTGCGATCGTATGATTGTGATTGCATGATTATGATTGTATGATTGTGATTGTATGATTGCGATTGTATGATTGTGATTGCATTATTATGATTGTATGATTGTGATTGCATGATTGTGATTGTATGATTGTGATTGCATGATTGTGATTGTATGATTCTGATTGTATGATTGTGATTGTCTGATTGTAGTTGTGCGATTGTGATTGTACGATTGTGACTGTATGATTGTGATAGTATGATTGTGATTGTATGATTGTGATTGTATGATTGTGATTGTATGATTATGATTGTATGATTGTGATTGTATGATTGTGATTGTATGATTGTATCTGGGAGATTGTATTTGGGAGATTGTATTTGGGAGATTGTAATTGTATGATTGCGATTGTATGATTGTGATTGTATGATTGCGATTGTATGATTGTGATTGTATGATTGTGATGTATGATTGTAATTGTATGATTATGATTGTATGATTGTGATTGTATGATTGTGATGGTACGATTGTGATTGTATGATTGCGATCGTATGATTGTAATTGCATGATTATGATTGTATGATTGTGATTGTATGATTGCGATTGTATGATTGTGATTGTATGATTATGATTGTATTTTTGTGATTGTATGATTGTGATTGTATGATTGTGATTGTATGATTGTGATTGTATGATTGTGATTGTATGATTGTGATTGGATGATTGTGATTGTATGATTGTGATTGTATGATTGTGATTGTATGATTGTGATTGTATGATTGTGATTGTATGATTGTGATTGTATGATTGTGATTGTATGATTGTGATTGTATGATTCTGATTGTATGATTGTGATTGTCTGATTGTGGTTGTGCGATTGTGATTGTACGATTGTGATTGTACGATTGTGATTGTATGATTGTGATTGCATGATTATGATTGTATGATTGTGATTGCATGATTGTGAAAGTATGATTGTGATGGTATGATTGTGATTGTATGATTGTGATTGTATGTTTGTGATTGTATGAGTGTGATTGTATGATTGTGGTTGTGCGATTGTGATAGTACGATTGTGGTTGTACGATTGTTATTGAATGATTGTGATTGTATGATTCTGATTGTATGATTGTGATTGCATGATTGTGATTGTATGATTGTGATTGCATGATTTTGAATGTATGATTGCGATTGTATGATTGTGGTTGTATGATTGTGATGGTACGATTGTGATTGTATGATTGCGATCGTATGATTGTGATTGCATGATTATGATTGTATGATTGTGATTGTATGATTGCGATTGTATGATTGTGATTGTATGATTGTGATTGTATGATTGTGATTGTATGATTCTGATTGTATGATTGTGATTGTCTGATTGTGGTTGTGCGATTGTGATTGTACGATTGTGATTGTACGATTGTGATTGTATGATTGTGATTGCATTATTATGATTGTATGATTGTGATTGCATGATTGTGATTGTATGATTGTGATTGCATGATTGTGATTGTATGATTCTGATTGTATGATTGTGATTGTCTGATTGTGGTTGTGCGATTGTGATTGTACGATTGTGACTGTATGATTGTGATAGTATGATTGTGATTGTATGATTGTGATAGTATGATTGTGATTGTATGATTGTGATTGTATGATTGTGATTGTATGATTATGATTGTATGATTGTGATTGTATGATTGTGATTGTATGATTGTATCTGGGAGATTGTATTTGGGAGATTGTATTTGGGAGATTGTAATTGTATGATTGCGATTGTATGATTGTGATTGTATGATTGCGATTGTATGATTGTGATTGTATGATTGTGATGTATGATTGTAATTGTATGATTATGATTGTATGATTGTGATTGTATGATTGTGATGGTACGATTGTGATTGTATGATTGCGATCGTATGATTGTGATTGCATGATTATGATTGTATGATTGTGATTGTATGATTGCGATTGTATGATTGTGATGGTATGATTATGATTGTATTTTTGTGATTGTATGATTGTGATTGTATGATTGTGATTGTATGATTGTGATTGTATGATTGTGATTGTATGATTGTGATTGTATGATTGTGATTGTATGATTGTGAATGTACGATTGTGATTGTACGATTGTGATTGTATGATTGTGATAGTATGATTGTGATTGTATGACTGTGATTGTATGACTGTGATTGTATGATTGTGATTGTATGATTGTGATTGTATGATTGTGAAAGTATGATTGTGATTGTATGATTGTGATTGTATGATTGTGATTGTATGATTGTGATTGTATGATTGAGATTGTATGATTGTGATTGTATGATTGTGATTGTATGATTGTGATTGTATGATTGTGATTGTATGATTGTGATTGTCTGATTGTGATTGTATGATTGTGATTGTATGAATGTATTTGGGATATTGTAATTGTATGATTGCGATTGTATGATTGTGATTGTATGATTGTGATTGTATGATTGTGATTGTATGATTGTGATTGTATGAGTGTGATTGTGTGATTGTGGTTGTGCGATTGAGATTGTACGATTGTGATTGTACGATTGTGATTGAATGATTGTGATTGTATGATTATAATTGTATGATTGTGATTGCATGATTGTGATTGTATGATTGTGATTGCATGATTTTGAATGTATGATTGTGATATTATGATTGTGATTGTATGATTGTGATTGTATGATTGTGATTGTATGATTGTGATTGTATGATTGTGATTGTATGATTCTGATTGTATGATTGTGATTGTCTGATTGTGGTTGTGCGATTGTGATTGTACGATTGTGATTGTACGATTGTGATTGTATGATTGTGATTGCATGATTGTGATTGTATGATTGTGATTGCATGATTTTGAATGTATGATTGCGATTGTATGATTGTGGTTGTATGATTGTGATGGTACGATTGTGATTGTATGATTGCGATCGTATGATTGTGATTGCATGATTATGATTGTATGATTGTGATTGTATGATTGCGATTGTATGATTGTGATTGCATTATTATGATTGTATGATTGTGATTGCATGATTGTGATTGTATGATTGTGATTGCATGATTGTGATTGTATGATTCTGATTGTATGATTGTGATTGTCTGATTGTGGTTGTGCGATTGTGATTGTACGATTGTGACTGTATGATTGTGATAGTATGATTGTGATTGTATGATTGTGATTGTATGATTGTGATTGTATGATTATGATTGTATGATTGTGATTGTATGATTGTGATTGTATGATTGTATCTGGGAGATTGTATTTGGGAGATTGTATTTGGGAGATTGTAATTGTATGATTGCGATTGTATGATTGTGATTGTATGATTGCGATTGTATGATTGTGATTGTATGATTGTGATGTATGATTGTAATTGTATGATTATGATTGTATGATTGTGATTGTATGATTGTGATGGTACGATTGTGATTGTATGATTGCGATCGTATGATTGTGATTGCATGATTATGATTGTATGATTGTGATTGTATGATTGCGATTGTATGATTGTGATTGTATGATTATGATTGTATTTTTGTGATTGTATGATTGTGAATGTATGATTGCGATTGTATGATTGTGGTTGTATGATTGTGATGGTACGATTGTGATTGTATGATTGCGATCGTATGATTGTGATTGCATGATTATGATTGTATGATTGTGATTGTATGATTGCGATTGTATGATTGTGATTGTATGATTGTGATTGTATGATTGTGATTGTATGATTCTGATTGTATGATTGTGATTGTCTGATTGTGGTTGTGCGATTGTGATTGTGCGATTGTGATTGTACGATTGTGATTGTATGATTGTGATTGCATTATTATGATTGTATGATTGTGATTGCATGATTGTGATTGTATGATTGTGATTGCATGATTGTGATTGTATGATTCTGATTGTATGATTGTGATTGTCTGATTGTGGTTGTGCGATTGTGATTGTACGATTGTGACTGTATGATTGTGATAGTATGATTGTGATTGTATGATTGTGATTGTATGATTGTGATTGTACGATTGTGATTGTACGATTGTGATTGTATGATTGTGATTGCATGATTATGATTGCATGATTGTGATTGCATGATTGTGATTGTATGATTGTGATTGCATGATTGTGATTGTATGATTCTGATTGTATGATTGTGATTGTCTGATTGTGGTTGTGCGATTGTGATTGTACGATTGTGATTGTATGATTGTGATAGTATGATTGTGATTGTATGATTGTGATTGTATGATTGTGATTGTATGATTATGATTGTATGATTGTGATTGTATGATTGTGATTGTATGATTGTATCTGGGAGATTGTATTTGGGAGATTGTATTTGGGAGATTGTAATTGTATGATTGCGATTGTATGATTGTGATTGTATGATTGCGATTGTATGATTGTGATTGTATGATTGTGATGTATGATTGTAATTGTATGATTATGATTGTATGATTGTGATTGTATGATTGTGATGGTACGATTGTGATTGTATGATTGCGATCGTATGATTGTGATTGCATGATTATGATTGTATGATTGTGATTGTATGATTGCGATTGTATGATTGTGATTGTATGATTATGATTGTATTTTTGTGATTGTATGATTGTGATTGTATGATTGTGATTGTATGATTGTGATTGTATGATTGTGATTGTATGATTGTGATTGGATGATTGTGATTGTATGATTGTGATTGTATGATTGTGATTGTATGATTGTGATTGTATGATTGTGATTGTATGATTGTGATTGTATGATTGTGATTGTACGATTGTGATTGTATGATTCTGATTGTATGATTGTGATTGTATGATTATGATTGTATGATTGTGATTGCATGATTGTGAAAGTATGATTGTGATGGTATGATTGTGATTGTATGATTGTGATTGTATGTTTGTGATTGTATGAGTGTGATTGTATGATTGTGGTTGTGCGATTGTGATAGTACGATTGTGGTTGTACGATTGTTATTGAATGATTGTGATTGTATGATTCTGATTGTATGATTGTGATTGCATGATTGTGATTGTATGATTGTGATTGCATGATTTTGAATGTATGATTGCGATTGTATGATTGTGGTTGTATGATTGTGATGGTACGATTGTGATTGTATGATTGCGATCGTATGATTGTGATTGCATGATTATGATTGTATGATTGTGATTGTATGATTGCGATTGTATGATTGTGATTGTATGATTGTGATTGTATGATTGTGATTGTATGATTCTGATTGTATGATTGTGATTGTCTGATTGTGGTTGTGCGATTGTGATTGTACGATTGTGATTGTACGATTGTGATTGTATGATTGTGATTGCATTATTATGATTGTATGATTGTGATTGCATGATTGTGATTGTATGATTGTGATTGCATGATTGTGATTGTATGATTCTGATTGTATGATTGTGATTGTCTGATTGTGGTTGTGCGATTGTGATTGTACGATTGTGACTGTATGATTGTGATAGTATGATTGTGATTGTATGATTGTGATTGTATGATTGTGATTGTATGATTATGATTGTATGATTGTGATTGTATGATTGTGATTGTATGATTGTATCTGGGAGATTGTATTTGGGAGATTGTATTTGGGAGATTGTAATTGTATGAGTGTGATTGTGTGATTGTGGTTGTGCGATTGAGATTGTACGATTGTGATTGTACGATTGTGATTGAATGATTGTGATTGTATGATTATAATTGTATGATTGTGATTGCATGATTGTGATTGTATGATTGTGATTGCATGATTTTGAATGTATGATTGTGATATTATGATTGTGATTGTATGATTGTGATTGTATGATTGTGATTGTATGATTGTGATAGTATGATTGTGATTGTATGATTGTGATTGTATGATTGTGATTGTATGATTGTGATTGTATGATTGTGATTGTCTGATTGTGGTTGTGCGATTGTGATTGTACGATTGTGATTGTACGATTGTGATAGTATGATTGTGATTGTATGATTGTGATTGTATGATTGTGATTGTATGATTGTATTTGGGAGATTGTATTTGGGATATTGTAATTGTATGATTGCGATTGTATGATTGTGATTGTATGATTGTGATTGTATGATTGTGATTGTATGATTGTGATTGAATGATTGTGATTGTATGATTGTGAATGTACGATTGTGATTGTATGATTGTGATTGTATGATTGTGATAGTATGATTGTGATTGTATGACTGTGATTGTATGACTGTGATTGTATGATTGTGATTGTATGATTGTGATTGTATGATTGTGATTGTATGATTGTGAAAGTATGATTGTGATTGTATGATTGTGATTGTATGATTGCGATTGTATGATTGTGATTGCATGATTGTGATGTATGACTGTAATTGTATGATTATGATTGTATGATTGTGATTGTATGATTGAGATTGTATGATTGTGATTGTATGCTTGCGATTGTATGATTGTGATTGTATGATTGTGATTGTATGATTGTGATTGTATGACTGTGATTGTATGATTGTGATTGTATGATTGTGATTGTATGATTGTGAAAGTATGATTGTGATGGTATGATTGTGATTGTATGATTGTGATTGTATGTTTGTGATTGTATGAGTGTGATTGTCTGATTGTGGTTGTGCGATTGTGATTGTACGATTGTGATTGTACGATTGTTATTGAATGATTGTGATTGTATGATTCTGATTGTATGATTGTGATTGCATGATTGTGATTGTATGATTGTGATTGCATGATTTTGAATGTATGATTGCGATTGTATGATTGTGGTTGTATGATTGTGATTGTATGATTGTGATTGTATGATTGTGATTGTATGATTGTATTTGGGTGATTGTATTTGGGAGATTGTATTTGGGAGATTGTAATTGTATGATTGCGATTGTATGATTGTGATTGTATGATTGCGAATGTATGAATGCGATTGTATGATTGTGATTGTATGATTGTGATTGTATGATTGTGATTGTATGATTGTGATTGTATGATTGTGATTGTATGATTGTGATTGTATGATTATGATTGTATGATTGTGATTGTATGATTGCGATTGTATGATTGTGATTGTATGATTGTGATGTATGATTGTGATTGTATGATTATGATTGTATGATTGTGATTGTATGATTGTGATGGTATGATTGTGATTGTATGATTGCGATCGTATGAATGTGATTGCATGATTATGATTGTATGATTGTGATTGTATGATTGCGATTGTATGATTGTGATTGTATGACTATGATTGTATTTTTGTGATTGTATGATTGTGATTGTATGATTGTGATTGTATGATTGTGATTGTATGATTGTGATTGTATGATTGTGATTGTATGATTGTGATTGTATGATTGTGATTGTATGATTGTGATTGTATGATTGTGATTGTATGATTGTGATTGTATGATTGTGATTGTATGATTGTGATTGTATGATTGTGATTGTATGATTGTGATTGTCTGATTGTGGTTGTGCGATTGTGATTGTACGATTGTGATTGTACGATTGTGATTGTATGATTGTGATTGCATGATTATGATTGTGTGATTGTGATTGCATGATTGTGATTGCATGATTGTGATTGTATGATTGTGATGTATGATTGTGATTGTATGATTATGATTGTATGATTGTGATTGTATGATTGTGATGGTATGATTGTGATTGTATGATTGCGATCGTATGATTGTGATTGCATGATTATGATTGTATGATTGTGATTGTATGATTGCGATTGTATGATTGTGATTGTATGATTATGATTGTATTTTTGTGATTGTATGATTGTGATTGTATGATTGTGATTGTATGATTGTGATTGTATGATTGTGATTGTATGATTGTGATTGTATGATTGTGATTGTATGATTGTGATTGTACGATTGTGATTGTCTGATTGTGGTTGTGCGATTGTGATTGTACGATTGTGATTGTACGATTGTGATTGTATGATTGTGATTGCATGATTATGATTGTATGATTGTGATTGCATGATTGTGATTGTATGATTGTGATTGCATGATTTTGAATGTATGATTGTGATTGTATGATTGTGATTGTATGATTGTGATTGTATGATTGTATTTGGGATATTGTAATTGTATGATTGCGATTGTATGATTGTGATTGTATGATTGTGATTGTATGATTGTGATTGTATGATTGTGATTGTATGATTGTGATTGTATGATTGTGATAGTATGATTGTGAAAGTGTGATTGTGATTGTATGATTGTGATTGTATGATTGTGATTGTATGATTGTGATGTATGATTGTAATTGTATGATTATGATTGTATGATTGTGATTATATGATTGTTATTGTATGACTGTGATTGTATGATTGTGATTGTATGATTGTGATAGTATGATTGTGAAAGTATGATTGTGATTGTATGATTGTGATTGTATGATTGTGATTGTATGATTGTGATTGTATGATTGTGATTGTCTGATTGTGGTTGTGCGATTGTGATTGTACGATTGTGATTGTACGATTGTGATAGTATGATTGTGATTGTATGATTGTGATTGTATGATTGTGATTGTTTGATTGTATTTGGGAGATTGTATTTGGGAGATTGTAATTGTATGATAGCGATTGTATGATTGTGATTGTATGATTGCGATTGTATGATTGTAATTGCATGATTGTGATGTATGACTGTAATTGTATGATTATGATTGTATGATTGTGATTGTATGATTGAGATTGTATGATTGTGATTGTATGCTTGCGATTGTATGATTGTGATTGTATGATTGTGATTGTATGGTTGTGATTGTATGATTGTGATAGTATGATTGTGAAAGTATGATTGTGATTGTATGATTGTGATTGTATGATTGTGATGTATGATTGTAATTGTATGATTATGATTGTATGATTGTGATTGTATGATTGTGATTGTATGATTGAGATTGTATGATTGTGATTGTATGCTTGCGATTGTATGATTGTGATTGTATGATTGTGATTCTTTGATTGTGATTGTATGATTGTGATTGTATGATTGTGATTGTATGATTGTGATTGTATGATTGTGATTGTATGATTGTGATTGTATGATTGTGATTGTATGATTGTGACTGTATGATTGTGATTGTATGATTGTGATTATATGATTGTTATTGTATGTCTGTGATTGTATGATTGTGATTGTATGATTGTGATTGTATGATTGTGATTGTATGATTGTGATTGTATGATTGTGATTGTCTGATTGTGGTTGTGCGATTGTGATTGTATGATTCAGATTGTATGATTGTGATTGTATGCTTGCGATTGTATGATTGTGATTGTATGATCGTGATTCTTTGATTGTGATTGTATGATTGTGATTGTATGATTGTGATTGTATGATTGTGATTGTATGATTGTGATTGTATGATTGTGATTGTATGATTGTGATTGTATGATTGTGATTGTATGATTGTGATTGTATGATTGTGATTGTATGATTGTGATTGTCTGATTGTGGTTGTGCGATTGTGATTGTACGATTGTGATTGTACGATTGTGATTGTATGATTGTGATTGCATGATTATGATTGTATGATTGTGATTGTATGATTGTGATTGTATGATTGTGATTGTATGATTGTGATTGTATGATTGTGATAGTATGATTGTGAAAGTATGATTGTGATTGTATGATTGTGATTGTATGATTGTGATTGTATGATTGTGATGTATGATTGTAATTGTATGATTATGATTGTATGATTGTGATTATATGATTGTTATTGTATGACTGTGATTGTATGATTGTGATTGTATGATTGTGATAGTATGATTGTGAAAGTATGATTGTGATTGTATGATTGTGATTGTATGATTGTGATTGTATGATTGTGATTGTATGATTGTGATTGTCTGATTGTGGTTGTGCGATTGTGATTGTACGATTGTGATTGTACGATTGTGATGGTATGATTGTGATTGTATGATTGTGATTGTATGATTGTGATTGTTTGATTGTATTTGGGAGATTGTATTTGGGAGATTGTAATTGTATGATAGCGATTGTATGATTGTGATTGTATGATTGCGATTGTATGATTGTAATTGCATGATTGTGATGTATGACTGTAATTGTATGATTATGATTGTATGATTGTGATTGTATGATTGAGATTGTA
Organism: Megachile rotundata; assembly: GCF_050947335.1. NCBI lineage: Eukaryota > Metazoa > Arthropoda > Insecta > Hymenoptera > Megachilidae > Megachile > Megachile rotundata. The sequence goes on from NW_027473400.1 coordinate 213,435, forward strand.
TGATTGTGATTGTATGCTTGCGATTGTATGATTGTGATTGTATGATTGTGATTGTATGGTTGTGATTGTATGATTGTGATTGTATGATTATGATTGTATGATTGTGATTGTATGATTGTGATTGTATGATTGTATTTGGCATATTGTAATTGTATGATTGCGATTGTATGATTGTGATTGTATGATTGTGATTGTATGATTGTGATTGTATGATTGTGATTGTATGATTGTGATAGTATGATTGTGAAAGTATGATTGTGATTGTATGATTGTGATTGTATGATTGTGATGTATGATTGTAATTGTATGATTATGATTGTATGATTGTGATTGTATGATTGTGATTGTATGATTGAGATTGTATGATTGTGATTGTATGCTTGCGATTGTATGATTGTGATTGTATGATTGTGATTCTTTGATTGTGATTGTATGATTGTGATTGTATGATTGTGATTGTATGATTGTGATTATATGATTGTGATTGTATGATTGTGATTGTATGATTGTGATTGTATGATTGTGATTATATGATTGTTATTGTATGACTGTGATTGTATGATTGTGATTGTATGATTGTGATAGTATGATTGTGAAAGTATGATTGTGATTGTATGATTGTGATTGTATGATTGTGATTGTATGATTGTGATTGTATGATTGTGATTGTATGATTGTGATTGTCTGATTGTGGTTGTGCGATTGTGATTGTACGATTGTGATTGTACGATTGTGATAGTATGATTGTGATTGTATGATTGTTATTGTATGATTGTGATTGTATGATTGTGATTGTTTGATTGTATTTGGGAGATTGTATTTGGGAGATTGTAATTGTATGATTGCGATTGTATGATTGTGATTGTATGATTGCGATTGTATGATTGTGATTCCATGATTGTGATGTATGACTGTAATTGTATGATTATGATTGTATGATTGTGATTGTATGATTGAGATTGTATGATTGTGAGTGTATGCTTGCGATTGTATGATTGTGATTGTATGATTGTGATTGTATGATTGTGATTGTATGATTGTGATTGTATGATTGTGATTGTATGATTGTGATTGTATGATTGTGATTGTATGATTATGATTGTATGATTGTGATTGTATGATTGTGATTGTATGATTGTGATTGTATGATTGTGATAGTATGATTGTGATTGTATGATTGTGATTGTATGATTGTGATTGTATGACTGTGATTGTATGATTGTGATTGTATGATTGTGATTGTATGATTGTGAAAGTATGATTGTGATGGTATGATTGTGATTGTATGATTGTGATTGTATGTTTGTGATTGTATGAGTGTGATTGTATGATTGTGGTTGTGCGATTGTGATAGTACGATTGTGGTTGTACGATTGTTATTGAATGATTGTGATTGTATGATTCTGATTGTATGATTGTGATTGCATGATTGTGATTGTATGATTGTGATTGCATGATTTTGAATGTATGATTGCGATTGTATGATTGTGGTTGTATGATTGTGATGGTACGATTGTGATTGTATGATTGCGATCGTATGATTGTGATTGCATGATTATGATTGTATGATTGTGATTGTATGATTGCGATTGTATGATTGTGATTGTATGATTGTGATTGTATGATTGTGATTGTATGATTCTGATTGTATGATTGTGATTGTCTGATTGTGGTTGTGCGATTGTGATTGTACGATTGTGATTGTACGATTGTGATTGTATGATTGTGATTGCATGATTATGATTGCATGATTGTGATTGCATGATTGTGATTGTATGATTGTGATTGCATGATTGTGATTGTATGATTCTGATTGTATGATTGTGATTGTCTGATTGTGGTTGTGCGATTGTGATTGTACGATTGTGATTGTATGATTGTGATAGTATGATTGTGATTGTATGATTGTGATTGTATGATTGTGATTGTATGATTATGATTGTATGATTGTGATTGTATGATTGTGATTGTATGATTGTATCTGGGAGATTGTATTTGGGAGATTGTATTTGGGAGATTGTAATTGTATGATTGCGATTGTATGATTGTGATTGTATGATTGCGATTGTATGATTGTGATTGTATGATTGTGATGTATGATTGTAATTGTATGATTATGATTGTATGATTGTGATTGTATGATTGTGATGGTACGATTGTGATTGTATGATTGCGATCGTATGATTGTGATTGCATGATTATGATTGTATGATTGTGATTGTATGATTGCGATTGTATGATTGTGATTGTATGATTATGGTTGTATTTTTGTGATTGTATGATTGTGATTGTATGATTGTGATTGTATGATTGTGATTGTATGATTGTGATTGTATGATTGTGATTGTATGATTGTGATTGTATGATTGTGATTGTATGATTGTGATTGTATGATTGTGATTGTATGATTGTGATTGTATGATTGTGATTGTATGATTGTGATTGTATGATTGTGATTGTATGATTGTGATTGTATGATTGTGATTGTATGATTGTGATTGTATGATTGTGATTGTATGATTCTGATTGAATGATTGTGATTGTCTGATTGTGGTTGTGCGATTGTGATTGTACGATTGTGATTGTACGATTGTGATTGTACGATTGTGATTGTATGATTGTGATTGCATGATTATGATTGTATGATTGTGATTGCATGATTGTGATTGTATGATTGTGATTGCATGATTTTGAATGTATGATTGTGATTGTATGATTGTGATTGTATGATTGTGATTGTATGATTGTGATTGTATGATTGTGATTGTATGATTGTGATAGTATGATTGTGATTGTATGATTGTGATTGTATGATTGTGATTGTATGATTATGATTGTATGATTGTGATTGTATGATTGTATTTGGGTGATTGTATTTGGGAGATTGTATTTGGGAGATTGTAATTGTATGATTGCGATTGTATGATTGTGATTGTATGATTGCGATTGTATGATTGTGATGTATGATTGTAATTGTATGATTATGACTGTATGATTGTGATTGTATGATTGTGATTGTATGATTGAGATTGTATGATTGTGATTGTATGCTTGCGATTGTATGATTGTGATTGTATGATTGTGATTCTTTGATTGTGATTGTATGATTGTGATTGTACGATTGTGATTGTATGATTGTGATTATATGATTGTGATTGTATGATTGTGATTGTATGATTGTGATAGTATGATTGTGATTATATGATTGTTATTGTATGACTGTGATTGTATGATTGTGATTGTATGATTGTGATAGTATGATTGTGAAAGTATGATTGTGATTGTATGATTGTGATTGTATGATTGTGATTGTATGATTGTGATTGTATGATTGTGATTGTCTGATTGTGGTTGTGCGATTGTGATTGTACGATTGTGATTGTACGATTGTGATAGTATGACTGTGATTGTATGATTGTGATTGTATGATTGTGATTGTATGATTGTGATTGTATGATTGTGATTGTTTGATTGTATTTGGGAGATTGTATGATTGCGATTGTATGATTTTGAATGTATGATTGCGATTGTATGATTGTGGTTGTATGATTGTGATGGTACGATTGTGATTGTATGATTGCGATCGTATGATTGTGATTGCATGATTATGATTGTATGATTGTGATTGTATGATTGCGATTGTATGATTGTGATTGTATGATTGTGATTGTATGATTGTGATTGTATGATTCTGATTGTATGATTGTGATTGTCTGATTGTGGTTGTGCGATTGTGATTGTACGATTGTGATTGTACGATTGTGATTGTATGATTGTGATTGCATGATTATGATTGCATGATTGTGATTGCATGATTGTGATTGTATGATTGTGATTGCATGATTGTGATTGTATGATTCTGATTGTATGATTGTGATTGTCTGATTGTGGTTGTGCGATTGTGATTGTACGATTATGATTGTATGATTGTGATAGTATGATTGTGATTGTATGATTGTGATTGTATGATTGTGATTGTATGATTATGATTGTATGATTGTGATTGTATGATTGTGATTGTATGATTGTATCTGGGAGATTGTATTTGGGAGATTGTATTTGGGAGATTGTAATTGTATGATTGCGATTGTATGATTGTGATTGTATGATTGCGATTGTATGATTGTGATTGTATGATTGTGATGTATGATTGTAATTGTATGATTATGATTGTATGATTGTGATTGTATGATTGTGATGGTACGATTGTGATTGTATGATTGCGATCGTATGATTGTGATTGCATGATTATGATTGTATGATTGTGATTGTATGATTGCGATTGTATGATTGTGATTGTATGATTATGATTGTATTTTTGTGATTGTATGATTGTGATTGTATGATTGTGATTGTATGATTGTGATTGTATGATTGTGATTGTATGATTGTGATTGTATGATTGTGATTGTATGATTGTGATTGTATGATTGTGATTGTATGATTGTGATTGTATGATTGTGATTGTATGATTGTGATTGTATGATTGTGATTGTATGATTGTGATTGTATGATTCTGATTGTATGATTGTGATTGTCTGATTGTGGTTGTGCGATTGTGATTGTACGATTGTGATTGTACGATTGTGATTGTACGATTGTGATTGTATGATTGTGATTGCATGATTATGATTGCATGATTGTGATTGCATGATTGTGAAAGTATGATTGTGATGGTATGATTGTGATTGTATGATTGTGATTGTATGTTTGTGATTGTATGAGTGTGATTGTATGATTGTGGTTGTGCGATTGTGATAGTACGATTGTGGTTGTACGATTGTTATTGAATGATTGTGATTGTATGATTCTGATTGTATGATTGTGATTGCATGATTGTGATTGTATGATTGTGATTGCATGGTTTTGAATGTATGATTGCGATTGTATGATTGTGGTTGTATGATTGTGATGGTACGATTGTGATTGTATGATTGCGATCGTATGATTGTGATTGCATGATTATGATTGTATGATTGTGATTGTATGATTGCGATTGTATGATTGTGATTGTATGATTGTGATTGTATGATTGTGATTGTATGATTATGATTGTATGATTGTGATTGTATGATTGCGATTGTATGATTGTGATTGTATGATTGTGATTGTATGATTGTGATTGTATGATTGTGATTGTATGATTGTGATAGTATGATTGTGATTGTATGATTGTGATTGTATGATTGTGATTGTATGATTATGATTGTATGATTGTGATTGTATGATTGTATTTGGGTGATTGTATTTGGGAGATTGTATTTGGGAGATTGTAATTGTATGATTGCGATTGTATGATTGTGATTGTATGATTGCGATTGTATGATTGTGATGTATGATTGTAATTGTATGATTATGACTGTATGATTGTGATTGTATGATTGTGATTGTATGATTGAGATTGTATGATTGTGATTGTATGCTTGCGATTGTATGATTGTGATTGTATGATTGTGATTCTTTGATTGTGATTGTATGATTGTGATTGTACGATTGTGATTGTATGATTGTGATTATATGATTGTGATTGTATGATTGTGATTGTATGATTGTGATAGTATGATTGTGATTATATGATTGTTATTGTATGACTGTGATTGTATGATTGTGATTGTATGATTGTGATAGTATGATTGTGAAAGTATGATTGTGATTGTATGATTGTGATTGTATGATTGTGATTGTATGATTGTGATTGTCTGATTGTGGTTGTGCGATTGTGATTGTACGATTGTGATTGTACGATTGTGATAGTATGACTGTGATTGTATGATTGTGATTGTATGATTGTGATTGTATGATTGTGATTGTATGATTGTGATTGTATGATTGTGATTGTTTGATTGTATTTGGGAGATTGTATGATTGCGATTGTATGATTTTGAATGTATGATTGCGATTGTATGATTGTGGTTGTATGATTGTGATGGTACGATTGTGATTGTATGATTGCGATCGTATGATTGTGATTGCATGATTATGATTGTATGATTGTGATTGTATGATTGCGATTGTATGATTGTGATTGTATGATTGTGATTGTATGATTGTGATTGTATGATTCTGATTGTATGATTGTGATTGTCTGATTGTGGTTGTGCGATTGTGATTGTACGATTGTGATTGTACGATTGTGATTGTATGATTGTGATTGCATGATTATGATTGCATGATTGTGATTGCATGATTGTGATTGTATGATTGTGATTGCATGATTGTGATTGTATGATTCTGATTGTATGATTGTGATTGTCTGATTGTGGTTGTGCGATTGTGATTGTACGATTAGGATTGTATGATTGTGATAGTATGATTGTGATTGTATGATTGTGATTGTATGATTGTGATTGTATGATTATGATTGTATGATTGTGATTGTATGATTGTGATTGTATGATTGTATCTGGGAGATTGTATTTGGGAGATTGTATTTGGGAGATTGTAATTGTATGATTGCGATTGTATGATTGTGATTGTATGATTGCGATTGTATGATTGTGATTGTATGATTGTGATGTATGATTGTAATTGTATGATTATGATTGTATGATTGTGATTGTATGATTGTGATGGTACGATTGTGATTGTATGATTGCGATCGTATGATTGTGATTGCATGATTATGATTGTATGATTGTGATTGTATGATTGCGATTGTATGATTGTGATTGTATGATTATGATTGTATTTTTGTGATTGTATGATTGTGATTGTATGATTGTGATTGTATGATTGTGATTGTATGATTGTGATTGTATGATTGTGATTGTATGATTGTGATTGTATGATTGTGATTGTATGATTGTGATTGTATGATTGTGATTGTATGATTGTGATTGTATGATTGTGATTGTATGATTGTGATTGTATGATTGTGATTGTATGATTGTGATTGTATGATTGTGATTGTATGATTGTGATTGTATGATTGTGATTGTATGATTCTGATTGTATGATTGTGATTGTCTGATTGTGGTTGTGCGATTGTGATTGTACGATTGTGATTGTACGATTGTGATTGTACGATTGTGATTGTATGATTGTGATTGCATGATTATGATTGTATGATTGTGATTGCATGATTGTGAAAGTATGATTGTGATGGTATGATTGTGATTGTATGATTGTGATTGTATGTTTGTGATTGTATGAGTGTGATTGTATGATTGTGGTTGTGCGATTGTGATAGTACGATTGTGGTTGTACGATTGTTATTGAATGATTGTGATTGTATGATTCTGATTGTATGATTGTGATTGCATGATTGTGATTGTATGATTGTGATTGCATGATTTTGAATGTATGATTGCGATTGTATGATTGTGGTTGTATGATTGTGATGGTACGATTGTGATTGTATGATTGCGATCGTATGATTGTGATTGCATGATTATGATTGTATGATTGTGATTGTATGATTGCGATTGTATGATTGTGATTGTATGATTGTGATTGTATGATTGTGATTGTATGATTCTGATTGTATGATTGTGATTGTCTGATTGTGGTTGTGCGATTGTGATTGTACGATTGTGATTGTACGATTGTGATTGTATGATTGTGATTGCATTATTATGATTGTATGATTGTGATTGCATGATTGTGATTGTATGATTGTGATTGCATGATTGTGATTGTATGATTCTGATTGTATGATTGTGATTGTCTGATTGTGGTTGTGCGATTGTGATTGTACGATTGTGATTGTATGATTGTGATAGTATGATTGTGATTGTATGATTGTGATTGTATGATTGTGATTGTATGATTATGATTGTATGATTGTGATTGTATGATTGTGATTGTATGATTGTATCTGGGAGATTGTATTTGGGAGATTGTAATTGTATGATTGCGATTGTATGATTGTGATTGTATGATTGCGATTGTATGATTGTGATTGTATGATTGTGATGTATGATTGTAATTGTATGATTATGATTGTATGATTGTGATTGTATGATTGTGATGGTACGATTGTGATTGTATGATTGCGATCGTATGATTGTGATTGCATGATTATGATTGTATGATTGTGATTGTATGATTGCGATTGTATGATTGTGATTGTATGATTATGATTGTATTTTTGTGATTGTATGATTGTGATTGTATGATTGTGATTGTATGATTGTGATTGTATGATTGTGATTGTATGATTGTGATTGTATGATTGTGATTGTATGATTGTGATTGTATGATTGTGATTGTATGATTGTGATTGTATGATTGTGATTGTATGATTGTGATTGTATGATTGTGATTGTATGATTGTGATTGTATGATTCTGATTGAATGATTGTGATTGTCTGATTGTGGTTGTGCGATTGTGATTGTACGATTGTGATTGTACGATTGTGATTGTATGATTGTGATTGCATGATTGTGATTGTATGATTGTGATTGCATGATTTTGAATGTATGATTGCGATTGTATGATTGTGGTTGTATGATTGTGATGGTACGATTGTGATTGTATGATTGCGATCGTATGATTGTGATTGCATGATTATGATTGTATGATTGTGATTGTATGATTGCGATTGTATGATTGTGATTGTATGATTGTGATTGTATGATTGTGATTGTATGATTCTGATTGTATGATTGTGATTGTCTGATTGTGGTTGTGCGATTGTGATTGTACGATTGTGATTGTACGATTGTGATTGTATGATTGTGATTGCATGATTATGATTGCATGATTGTGATTGCATGATTGTGATTGTATGATTGTGATTGCATGATTGTGATTGTATGATTCTGATTGTATGATTGTGATTGTCTGATTGTGGTTGTGCGATTGTGATTGTACGATTGTGATTGTATGATTGTGATAGTATGATTGTGATTGTATGATTGTGATTGTATGATTGTGATTGTATGATTGTGATTGTATGATTATGATTGTATGATTGTGATTGTATGATTGTGATTGTATGATGGTATCTGGGAGATTGTATTTGGGAGATTGTATTTGGGAGATTGTAATTGTATGATTGCGATTGTATGATTGTGATTGTATGATTGCGATTGTATGATTGCGATTGTATGATTGTGATGTATGATTGTAATTGTATGATTATGATTGTATGATTGTGATTGTATGATTGTGATGGTACGATTGTGATTGTATGATTGCGATCGTATGATTGTGATTGCATGATTATGATTGTATGATTGTGATTGTATGATTGCGATTGTATGATTGTGATTGTATGATTATGATTGTATTTTTGTGATTGTATGATTGTGATTGTATGATTGTGATTGTATGATTGTGATTGTATGATTGTGATTGTATGATTGTGATTGTATGATTGTGATTGTATGATTGTGATTGTATGATTGTGATTGTATGATTGTGATTGTATGATTGTGATTGTATGATTGTGATTGTATGATTGTGATTGTATGATTGTGATTGTATGATTGTGATTGTATGATTGTGATTGTATGATTGTGATTGTATGATTGTGATTGTATGATTGTGATTGTATGATTGTGATTGTCTGATTGTGGTTGTGCGATTGTGATTGTACGATTGTGATTGTACGATTGTGATTGTATGATTGTGATTGCATGATTATGATTGTATGATTGTGATTGCATGATTGTGAAAGTATGATTGTGATGGTATGATTGTGATTGTATGATTGTGATTGTATGTTTGTGATTGTATGAGTGTGATTGTATGATTGTGGTTGTGCGATTGTGATAGTACGATTGTGGTTGTACGATTTTTATTGAATGATTGTGATTGTATGATTCTGATTGTATGATTGTGATTGCATGATTGTGATTGTATGATTGTGATTGCATGATTTTGAATGTATGATTGCGATTGTATGATTGTGGTTGTATGATTGTGATGGTACGATTGTGATTGTATGATTGCGATCGTATGATTGTGATTGCATGATTATGATTGTATGATTGTGATTGTATGATTGCGATTGTATGATTGTGATTGTATGATTGTGATTGTATGATTGTGATTGTATGATTCTGATTGTATGATTGTGATTGTCTGATTGTGGTTGTGCGATTGTGATTGTACGATTGTGATTGTACGATTGTGATTGTATGATTGTGATTGCATTATTATGATTGTATGATTGTGATTGCATGATTGTGATTGTATGATTGTGATTGCATGATTGTGATTGTATGATTCTGATTGTATGATTGTGATTGTCTGATTGTGGTTGTGCGATTGTGATTGTACGATTGTGACTGTATGATTGTGATAGTATGATTGTGATTGTATGATTGTGATTGTATGATTGTGATTGTACGATTGTGATTGTACGATTGTGATTGTATGATTGTGATTGCATGATTATGATTGCATGATTGTGATTGCATGATTGTGATTGTATGATTGTGATTGCATGATTGTGATTGTATGATTCTGATTGTATGATTGTGATTGTCTGATTGTGGTTGTGCGATTGTGATTGTACGATTGTGATTGTATGATTGTGATAGTATGATTGTGATTGTATGATTGTGATTGTATGATTGTGATTGTATGATTATGATTGTATGATTGTGATTGTATGATTGTGATTGTATGATTGTATCTGGGAGATTGTATTTGGGAGATTGTATTTGGGAGATTGTAATTGTATGATTGCGATTGTATGATTGTGATTGTATGATTGCGATTGTATGATTGTGATTGTATGATTGTGATGTATGATTGTAATTGTATGATTATGATTGTATGATTGTGATTGTATGATTGTGATGGTACGATTGTGATTGTATGATTGCGATCGTATGATTGTGATTGCATGATTATGATTGTATGATTGTGATTGTATGATTGCGATTGTATGATTGTGATTGTATGATTATGATTGTATTTTTGTGATTGTATGATTGTGATTGTATGATTGTGATTGTATGATTGTGATTGTATGATTGTGATTGTATGATTGTGATTGTATGATTGTGATTGTATGATTGTGATTGTATGATTGTGATTGTATGATTGTGATTGTATGATTGTGATTGTATGATTGTGATTGTATGATTGTGATTGTATGATTGTGATTGTATGATTGTGATTGTATGATTCTGATTGTATGATTGTGATTGTCTGATTGTGGTTGTGCGATTGTGATTGTACGATTGTGATTGTACGATTGTGATTGTATGATTGTGATTGCATGATTATGATTGCATGATTGTGATTGCATGATTGTGAAAGTATGATTGTGATGGTATGATTGTGATTGTATGATTGTGATTGTATGTTTGTGATTGTATGAGTGTGATTGTATGATTGTGGTTGTGCGATTGTGATAGTACGATTGTGGTTGTACGATTGTTATTGAATGATTGTGATTGTATGATTCTGATTGTATGATTGTGATTGCATGATTGTGATTGTATGATTGTGATTGCATGATTTTGAATGTATGATTGCGATTGTATGATTGTGGTTGTATGATTGTGATGGTACGATTGTGATTGTATGATTGCGATCGTATGATTGTGATTGCATGATTATGATTGTATGACTGTGATTGTATGATTGCGATTGTATGATTGTGATTGTATGATTGTGATTGTATGATTGTGATTGTATGATTCTGATTGTATGATTGTGATTGTCTGATTGTGGTTGCGCGATGGTGATTGTACGATTGTGATTGTACGATTGTGATTGTATGATTGTGATTGCATTATTATGATTGTATGATTGTGATTGCATGATTGTGATTGTATGATTGTGATTGCATGATTGTGATTGTATGATTCTGATTGTATGATTGTGATTGTCTGATTGTGGTTGTGCGATTGTGATTGTACGATTGTGACTGTATGATTGTGATAGTATGATTGTGATTGTATGATTGTGATTGTATGATTGTGATTGTATGATTATGATTGTATGATTGTGATTGTATGATTGTGATTGTATGATTGTATCTGGGAGATTGTATTTGGGAGATTGTATTTGGGAGATTGTAATTGTATGATTGCGATTGTATGATTGTGATTGTATGATTGCGATTGTATGATTGTGATTGTATGATTGTGATGTATGATTGTAATTGTATGATTATGATTGTATGATTGTGATTGTATGATTGTGATGGTACGATTGTGATTGTATGATTGCGATCGTATGATTGTGATTGCATGATTATGATTGTATGATTGTGATTGTATGATTGCGATTGTATGATTGTGATTGTATGATTATGATTGTATTTTTGTGATTGTATGATTGTGATTGTATGATTGTGATTGTATGATTGTGATTGTATGATTGTGATTGTATGATTGTGAATGTACGATTGTGATTGTACGATTGTGATTGTATGATTGTGATAGTATGATTGTGATTGTATGACTGTGATTGTATGACTGTGATTGTATGATTGTGATTGTATGATTGTGATTGTATGATTGTGAAAGTATGATTGTGATTGTATGATTGTGATTGTATGATTGTGATTGTATGATTGTGATTGTATGATTGAGATTGTATGATTGTGATTGTGTGATTGTGATTGTATGATTGTGATTGTATGATTGTGATTGTATGATTGTGATTGTATGATTGTGATTGTATGAATGTATTTGGGATATTGTAATTGTATGATTGCGATTGTATGATTGTGATTGTATGATTGTGATTGTATGATTGTGATTGTATGATTGTGATTGTATGAGTGTGATTGTGTGATTGTGGTTGTGCGATTGAGATTGTACGATTGTGATTGTACGATTGTGATTGAATGATTGTGATTGTATGATTATAATTGTATGATTGTGATTGCATGATTGTGATTGTATGATTGTGATTGCATGATTTTGAATGTATGATTGTGATATTATGATTGTGATTGTATGATTGTGATTGTATGATTGTGATTGTATGATTGTGATAGTATGATTGTGATTGTATGATTGTGATTGTATGATTGTGATTGTATGATTGTGATTGTATGATTGTGATTGTCTGATTGTGGTTGTGCGATTGTGATTGTACGATTGTGATTGTACGATTGTGATAGTATGATTGTGATTGTATGATTGTGATTGTATGATTGTGATTGTATGATTGTATTTGGGAGATTGTATTTGGGATATTGTAATTGTATGATTGCGATTGTATGATTGTGATTGTATGATTGTGATTGTATGATTGTGATTGTATGATTGTGATTGTATGATTGTGATTGTATGATTGTGATTGTATGATTGTGAATGTACGATTGTGATTGTATGATTGTGATTGTATGATTGTGATAGTATGATTGTGATTGTATGACTGTGATTGTATGACTGTGATTGTATGATTGTGATTGTATGATTGTGATTGTATGATTGTGAAAGTATGATTGTGATTGTATGATTGTGATTGTATGATTGCGATTGTATGATTGTGATTGCATGATTGTGATGTATGACTGTAATTGTATGATTATGATTGTATGATTGTGATTGTATGATTGAGATTGTATGATTGTGATTGTATGCTTGCGATTGTATGATTGTGATTGTATGATTGTGATTGTATGGTTGTGATTGTATGATTGTGATTGTATGATTATGATTGTATGATTGTGGTTGTATGATTGTGATTGTATGATTGTGATTGTATGATTGTGATAGTATGATTGTGACTGTATGATTGTGATTGTATGATTGTGATTGTATGACTGTGATTGTATGATTGTGATTGTATGATTGTGATTGTATGATTGTGAAAGTATGATTGTGATGGTATGATTGTGATTGTATGATTGTGATTGTATGTTTGTGATTGTATGAGTGTGATTGTCTGATTGTGGTTGTGCGATTGTGATTGTACGATTGTGATTGTACGATTGTTATTGAATGATTGTGATTGTATGATTCTGATTGTATGATTGTGATTGCATGATTGTGATTGTATGATTGTGATTGCATGATTTTGAATGTATGATTGCGATTGTATGATTGTGGTTGTATGATTGTGATTGTATGATTGTGATTGTATGATTGTGATTGTATGATTGTATTTGGGTGATTGTATTTGGGAGATTGTATTTGGGAGATTGTAATTGTATGATTGCGATTGTATGATTGTGATTGTATGATTGCGAATGTATGAATGCGATTGTATGATTGTGATTGAATGATTGTGATTGTATGATTGTGATTGTATGATTGTGATTGTATGATTGTGATTGTATGATTGTGATTGTATGATTGTGATTGTATGATTATGATTGTATGATTGTGATTGTATGATTGCGATTGTATGATTGTGATTGTATGATTGTGATGTATGATTGTGATTGTATGATTATGATTGTATGATTGTGATTGTATGATTGTGATGGTATGATTGTGATTGTATGATTGCGATCGTATGAATGTGATTGCATGATTATGATTGTATGATTGTGATTGTATGATTGCGATTGTATGATTGTGATTGTATGACTATGATTGTATTTTTGTGATTGTATGATTGTGATTGTATGATTGTGATTGTATGATTGTGATTGTATGATTGTGATTGTATGATTGTGATTGTATGATTGTGATTGTATGATTGTGATTGTATGATTGTGATTGTATGATTGTGATTGTATGATTGTGATTGTATGATTGTGATTGTATGATTGTGATTGTATGATTGTGATTGTATGATTGTGATTGTCTGATTGTGGTTGTGCGATTGTGATTGTACGATTGTGATTGTACGATTGTGATTGTATGATTGTGATTGCATGATTATGATTGTGTGATTGTGATTGCATGATTGTGATTGCATGATTGTGATTGTATGATTGTGATGTATGATTGTGATTGTATGATTATGATTGTATGATTGTGATTGTATGATTGTGATGGTATGATTGTGATTGCATGATTATGATTGTATGATTGTGATTGTATGTTTGCGATTGTATGATTGTGATTGTATGATTATGATTGTATTTTTGTGATTGTATGATTGTGATTGTATGATTGTGATTGTATGATTGTGATTGTATGATTGTGATTGTATGTTTGTGATTGTATGAGTGTGATTGTCTGATTGTGGTTGTGCGATTGTGATTGTACGATTGTGATTGTACGATTGTTATTGAATGATTGTGATTGTATGATTCTGATTGTATGATTGTGATTGCATGATTGTGATTGTATGATTGTGATTGCATGATTTTGAATGTATGATTGCGATTGTATGATTGTGGTTGTATGATTGTGATTGTATGATTGTGATTGTATGATTGTGATTGTATGATTGTATTTGGGTGATTGTATTTGGGAGATTGTATTTGGGAGATTGTAATTGTATGATTGCGATTGTATGATTGTGATTGTATGATTGCGAATGTATGAATGCGATTGTATGATTGTGATTGTATGATTGTGATTGTATGATTGTGATTGTATGATTGTGATTGTATGATTGTGATTGTATGATTGTGATTGTATGATTATGATTGTATGATTGTGATTGTATGATTGCGATTGTATGATTGTGATTGTATGATTGTGATGTATGATTGTGATTGTATGATTGTGATTGTATGATTGCGATCGTATGAATGTGATTGCATGATTATGATTGTATGATTGTGATTGTATGATTGCGATTGTATGATTGCGATTGTATGATTGTGATTGTATGACTATGATTGTATTTTTGTGATTGTATGATTGTGATTGTATGATTGTGATTGTATGATTGTGATTGTATGATTGTGATTGTATGATTGTGATTGTATGATTGTGATTGTATGATTGTGATTGTATGATTGTGATTGTATGATTGTGATTGTATGATTGTGATTGTATGATTGTGATTGTATGATTGTGATTGTATGATTGTGATTGTATGATTGTGATTGTCTGATTGTGGTTGTGCGATTGTGATTGTACGATTGTGATTGTACGATTGTGATTGTATGATTGTGATTGCATGATTATGATTGTGTGATTGTGATTGCATGATTGTGATTGCATGATTGTGATTGTATGATTGTGATGTATGATTGTGATTGTATGATTATGATTGTATGATTGTGATTGTATGATTGTGATGGTATGATTGTGATTGCATGATTATGATTGTATGATTGTGATTGTATGTTTGCGATTGTATGATTGTGATTGTATGATTATGATTGTATTTTTGTGATTGTATGATTGTGATTGTATGATTGTGATTGTATGATTGTGATTGTATGATTGTGATTGTATGATTGTGATTGTACGATTGTGATTGTCTGATTGTGGTTGTGCGATTGTGATTGTACGATTGTGATTGTACGATTGTGATTGTATGATTGTGATTGCATGATTATGATTGTATGATTGTGATTGCATGATTGTGATTGTATGATTGTGATTGCATGATTTTGAATGTATGATTGTGATTGTATGATTGTGATTGTATGATTGTATTTGGGATATTGTAATTGTATGATTGCGATTGTATGATTGTGATTGTATGATTGTGATTGTATGATTGTGATTGTATGATTGTGATTGTATGATTGTGATAGTATGATTGTGAAAGTGTGATTGTGATTGTATGATTGTGATTGTATGATTGTGATTGTATGATTGTGATGTATGATTGTAATTGTATGATTATGATTGTATGATTGTGATTATATGATTGTTATTGTATGACTGTGATTGTATGATTGTGATTGTATGATTGTGATAGTATGATTGTGAAAGTATGATTGTGATTGTATGATTGTGATTGTATGATTGTGATTGTATGATTGTGATTGTATGATTGTGATTGTCTGATTGTGGTTGTGCGATTGTGATTGTACGATTGTGATTGTACGATTGTGATAGTATGATTGTGATTGTATGATTGTGATTGTATGATTGTGATTGTTTGATTGTATTTGGGAGATTGTATTTGGGAGATTGTAATTGTATGATAGCGATTGTATGATTGTGATTGTATGATTGCGATTGTATGATTGTAATTGCATGATTGTGATGTATGACTGTAATTGTATGATTATGATTGTATGATTGTGATTGTATGATTGAGATTGTATGATTGTGATTGTATGCTTGCGATTGTATGATTGTGATTGTATGATTGTGATTGTATGGTTGTGATTGTATGATTGTGATAGTATGATTGTGAAAGTATGATTGTGATTGTATGATTGTGATTGTATGATTGTGATGTATGATTGTAATTGTATGATTATGATTGTATGATTGTGATTGTATGATTGTGATTGTATGATTGAGATTGTATGATTGTGATTGTATGCTTGCGATTGTATGATTGTGATTGTATGATTGTGATTCTTTGATTGTGATTGTATGATTGTGATTGTACGATTGTGATTGTACGATTGTGATTGTATGATTGTGATTGCATGATTATGATTGTGTGATTGTGATTGCATGATTGTGATTGCATGATTGTGATTGTATGATTGTGATGTATGATTGTGATTGTATGATTATGATTGTATGATTGTGATTGTATGATTGTGATGGTATGATTGTGATTATATGATTGCGCTCGTATGATTGTGATTGCATGATTATGATTGTATGATTGTGATTGTATGATTGCGATTGTATGATTGTGATTGTATGATTATGATTGTATTTTTGTGATTGTATGATTGTGATTGTATGATTGTGATTGTATGATTGTGATTGTATGATTGTGATTGTATGATTGTGATTGTATGATTGTGATTGTATGATTGTGATTGTCTGATTGTGGTTGTGCGATTGTGATTGTACGATTGTGATTGTACGATTGTGATTGTATTATTGTGATTGCATGATTATGATTGTATGATTGTGATTCCATGATTGTGATGTATGACTGTAATTGTATGATTATGATTGTATGATTGTGATTGTATGATTGAGATTGTATGATTGTGAGTGTATGCTTGCGATTGTATGATTGTGATTGTATGATTGTGATTGTATGAT
Organism: Megachile rotundata; assembly: GCF_050947335.1. Lineage (NCBI taxonomy): Eukaryota > Metazoa > Arthropoda > Insecta > Hymenoptera > Megachilidae > Megachile > Megachile rotundata. Next base: position 231,396 of record NW_027473400.1, read on the forward strand.
TGTGATTGTATGATTGTGATTGTATGATTGTGATTGTATGATTATGATTGTATGATTGTGATTGTATGATTGTGATTGTATGATTGTGATTGTATGATTGTGATAGTATGATTGTGATTGTATGATTGTGATTGTATGATTGTGATTGTATGACTGTGATTGTATGATTGTGATTGTATGATTGTGATTGTATGATTGTGAAAGTATGATTGTGATGGTATGATTGTGATTGTATGATTGTGATTGTATGTTTGTGATTGTATGAGTGTGATTGTATGATTGTGGTTGTGCGATTGTGATAGTACGATTGTGGTTGTACGATTGTTATTGAATGATTGTGATTGTATGATTCTGATTGTATGATTGTGATCGCATGATTGTGATTGTATGATTGTGATTGCATGATTTTGAATGTATGATTGCGATTGTATGATTGTGGTTGTATGATTGTGATGGTACGATTGTGATTGTATGATTGCGATCGTATGATTGTGATTGCATGATTATGATTGTATGATTGTGATTGTATGATTGCGATTGTATGATTGTGATTGTATGATTGTGATTGTATGATTGTGATTGTATGATTCTGATTGTATGATTGTGATTGTCTGATTGTGGTTGTGCGATTGTGATTGTACGATTGTGATTGTACGATTGTGATTGTATGATTGTGATTGCATGATTATGATTGCATGATTGTGATTGCATGATTGTGATTGTATGATTGTGATTGCATGATTGTGATTGTATGATTCTGATTGTATGATTGTGATTGTCTGATTGTGGTTGTGCGATTGTGATTGTACGATTGTGATTGTATGATTGTGATAGTATGATTGTGATTGTATGATTGTGATTGTATGATTGTGATTGTATGATTATGATTGTATGATTGTGATTGTATGATTGTGATTGTATGATTGTATCTGGGAGATTGTATTTGGGAGATTGTATTTGGGAGATTGTAATTGTATGATTGCGATTGTATGATTGTGATTGTATGATTGCGATTGTATGATTGTGATTGTATGATTGTGATGTATGATTGTAATTGTATGATTATGATTGTATGATTGTGATTGTATGATTGTGATGGTACGATTGTGATTGTATGATTGCGATCGTATGATTGTGATTGCATGATTATGATTGTATGATTGTGATTGTATGATTGCGATTGTATGATTGTGATTGTATGATTATGGTTGTATTTTTGTGATTGTATGATTGTGATTGTATGATTGTGATTGTATGATTGTGATTGTATGATTGTGATTGTATGATTGTGATTGTATGATTGTGATTGTATGATTGTGATTGTATGATTGTGATTGTATGATTGTGATTGTATGATTGTGATTGTATGATTGTGATTGTATGATTGTGATTGTATGATTGTGATTGTATGATTCTGATTGTATGATTGTGATTGTCTGATTGTGGTTGTGCGATTGTGATTGTACGATTGTGATTGTACGATTGTGATTGTATGATTGTGATTGCATGATTATGATTGTATGATTGTGATTGCATGATTGTGAAAGTATGATTGTGATGGTATGATTGTGATTGTATGATTGTGATTGTATGTTTGTGATTGTATGAGTGTGATTGTATGATTGTGGTTGTGCGATTGTGATAGTACGATTGTGGTTGTACGATTGTTATTGAATGATTGTGATTGTATGATTCTGATTGTATGATTGTGATTGCATGATTGTGATTGTATGATTGTGATTGCATGATTTTGAATGTATGATTGCGATTGTATGATTGTGGTTGTATGATTGTGATGGTACGATTGTGATTGTATGATTGCGATCGTATGATTGTGATTGCATGATTATGATTGTATGATTGTGATTGTATGATTGCGATTGTATGATTGTGATTGTATGATTGTGATTGTATGATTGTGATTGTATGATTCTGATTGTATGATTGTGATTGTCTGATTGTGGTTGTGCGATTGTGATTGTACGATTGTGATTGTACGATTGTGATTGTATGATTGTGATTGCATGATTATGATTGTATGATTGTGATTGCATGATTGTGATTGTATGATTGTGATTGCATGATTTTGAATGTATGATTGTGATTGTATGATTGTGATTGTATGATTGTGATTGTATGATTGTGATTGTATGATTGTGATTGTATGATTGTGATAGTATGATTGTGATTGTATGATTGTGATTGTATGATTGTGATTGTATGATTATGATTGTATGATTGTGATTGTATGATTGTATTTGGGTGATTGTATTTGGGAGATTGTATTTGGGAGATTGTAATTGTATGATTGCGATTGTATGATTGTGATTGTATGATTGCGATTGTATGATTGTGATGTATGATTGTAATTGTATGATTATGACTGTATGATTGTGATTGTATGATTGTGATTGTATGATTGAGATTGTATGATTGTGATTGTATGCTTGCGATTGTATGATTGTGATTGTATGATTGTGATTCTTTGATTGTGATTGTATGATTGTGATTGTATGATTGTGATTGTATGATTGTGATTATATGATTGTGATTGTATGATTGTGATTGTATGATTGTGATAGTATGATTGTGATTATATGATTGTTATTGTATGACTGTGATTGTATGATTGTGATTGTATGATTGTGATAGTATGATTGTGAAAGTATGATTGTGATTGTATGATTGTGATTGTATGATTGTGATTGTATGATTGTGATTGTATGATTGTGATTGTCTGATTGTGGTTGTGCGATTGTGATTGTACGATTGTGATTGTACGATTGTGATAGTATGACTGTGATTGTATGATTGTGATTGTATGATTGTGATTGTATGATTGTGATTGTATGATTGTGATTGTTTGATTGTATTTGGGAGATTGTATGATTGCGATTGTATGATTTTGAATGTATGATTGCGATTGTATGATTGTGGTTGTATGATTGTGATGGTACGATTGTGATTGTATGATTGCGATCGTATGATTGTGATTGCATGATTATGATTGTATGATTGTGATTGTATGATTGCGATTGTATGATTGTGATTGTATGATTGTGATTGTATGATTGTGATTGTATGATTCTGATTGTATGATTGTGATTGTCTGATTGTGGTTGTGCGATTGTGATTGTACGATTGTGATTGTACGATTGTGATTGTATGATTGTGATTGCATGATTATGATTGCATGATTGTGATTGCATGATTGTGATTGTATGATTGTGATTGCATGATTGTGATTGTATGATTCTGATTGTATGATTGTGATTGTCTGATTGTGGTTGTGCAATTGTGATTGTACGATTGTGATTGTATGATTGTGATAGTATGATTGTGATTGTATGATTGTGATTGTATGATTATGATTGTATGATTGTGATCGTATGATTGTGATTGTATGATTGTATCTGGGAGATTGTATTTGGGAGATTGTATTTGGGAGATTGTAATTGTATGATTGCGATTGTATGATTGTGATTGTCTGATTGCGATTGTATGATTGTGATTGTATGATTGTGATGTATGATTGTAATTGTATGATTATGATTGTATGATTGTGATTGTATGATTGTGATGGTACGATTGTGATTGTATGATTGCGATCGTATGATTGTGATTGCATGATTATGATTGTATGATTGTGATTGTATGATTGCGATTGTATGATTGTGATTGTATGATTATGATTGTATTTTTGTGATTGTATGATTGTGATTGTATGATTGTGATTGTATGATTGTGATTGTATGATTGTGATTGTATGATTGTGATTGTATGATTGTGATTGTATGATTGTGATTGTATGATTGTGATTGTATGATTGTGATTGTATGATTGTGATTGTATGATTGTGATTGTATGATTCTGATTGTATGATTGTGATTGTCTGATTGTGGTTGTGCGATTGTGATTGTACGATTGTGATTGTACGATTGTGATTGTATGATTGTGATTGCATGATTATGATTGTATGATTGTGATTGCATGATTGTGAAAGTATGATTGTGATGGTATGATTGTGATTGTATGATTGTGATTGTATGTTTGTGATTGTATGAGTGTGATTGTATGATTGTGGTTGTGCGATTGTGATAGTACGATTGTGGTTGTACGATTGTTATTGAATGATTGTGATTGTATGATTCTGATTGTATGATTGTGATTGCATGATTGTGATTGTATGATTGTGATTGCATGATTTTGAATGTATGATTGCGATTGTATGATTGTGGTTGTATGATTGTGATGGTACGATTGTGATTGTATGATTGCGATCGTATGATTGTGATTGCATGATTATGATTGTATGATTGTGATTGTATGATTGCGATTGTATGATTGTGATTGTATGATTGTGATTGTATGATTGTGATTGTATGATTCTGATTGTATGATTGTGATTGTCTGATTGTGGTTGTGCGATTGTGATTGTACGATTGTGATTGTACGATTGTGATTGTATGATTGTGATTGCATTATTATGATTGTATGATTGTGATTGCATGATTGTGATTGTATGATTGTGATTGCATGATTGTGATTGTATGATTCTGATTGTATGATTGTGATTGTCTGATTGTGGTTGTGCGATTGTGATTGTACGATTGTGATTGTATGATTGTGATAGTATGATTGTGATTGTATGATTGTGATTGTATGATTGTGATTGCATGATTTTGAATGTATGATTGCGATTGTATGATTGTGGTTGTATGATTGTGATGGTACGATTGTGATTGTATGATTGCGATCGTATGATTGTGATTGCATGATTATGATTGTATGATTGTGATTGTATGATTGCGATTGTATGATTGTGATTGTATGATTGTGATTGTATGATTGTGATTTTATGATTCTGATTGTATGATTGTGATTGTCTGATTGTGGTTGTGCGATTGTGATTGTACGATTGTGATTGTACGATTGTGATTGTATGATTGTGATTGCATTATTATGATTGTATGATTGTGATTGCATGATTGTGATTGTATGATTGTGATTGCATGATTGTGATTGTATGATTCTGATTGTATGATTGTGATTGTCTGATTGTGGTTGTGCGATTGTGATTGTACGATTGTGATTGTATGATTGTGATAGTATGATTGTGATTGTATGATTGTGATTGTATGATTGTGATTGTATGATTATGATTGTATGATTGTGATTGTATGATTGTGATTGTATGATTGTATCTGGGAGATTGTATTTGGGAGATTGTATTTGGGAGATTGTAATTGTATGATTGCGATTGTATGATTGTGATTGTATGATTGCGATTGTATGATTGTGATTGTATGATTGTGATGTATGATTGTAATTGTATGATTATGATTGTATGATTGTGATTGTATGATTGTGATGGTACGATTGTGATTGTATGATTGCGATCGTATGATTGTGATTGCATGATTATGATTGTATGATTGTGATTGTATGATTGCGATTGTATGATTGTGATTGTATGATTATGATTGTATTTTTGTGATTGTATGATTGTGATTGTATGATTGTGATTGTATGATTGTGATTGTATGATTGTGATTGTATGATTGTGATCGTATGATTGTGATTGTATGATTGTGATTGTATGATTGTATCTGGGAGATTGTATTTGGGAGATTGTATTTGGGAGATTGTAATTGTATGATTGCGATTGTATGATTGTGATTGTATGATTGCGATTGTATGATTGTGATTGTATGATTGTGATGTATGATTGTAATTGTATGATTATGATTGTATGATTGTGATTGTATGATTGTGATGGTACGATTGTGATTGTATGATTGCGATCGTATGGTTGTGATTGCATGATTATGATTGTATGATTGTGATTGTATGATTGCGATTGTATGATTGTGATTGTATGATTATGATTGTATTTTTGTGATTGTATGATTGTGATTGTATGATTGTGATTGTATGATTGTGATTGTATGATTGTGATTGTATGATTGTGATTGTATGATTGTGATTGTATGATTGTGATTGTATGATTGTGATTGTATGATTGTGATTGTATGATTGTGATTGTATGATTGTGATTGTATGATTGTGATTGTATGATTGTGATTGTATGATTCTGATTGTATGATTGTGATTGTCTGATTGTGGTTGTGCGATTGTGATTGTACGATTGTGATTGTACGATTGTGATTGTATGATTGTGATTGCATGATTATGATTGTATGATTGTGATTGCATGATTGTGAAAGTATGATTGTGATGGTATGATTGTGATTGTATGATTGTGATTGTATGTTTGTGATTGTATGAGTGTGATTGTATGATTGTGGTTGTGCGATTGTGATAGTACGATTGTGGTTGTACGATTGTTATTGAATGATTGTGATTGTATGATTCTGATTGTATGATTGTGATTGCATGATTGTGATTGTATGATTGTGATTGCATGATTTTGAATGTATGATTGCGATTGTATGATTGTGGTTGTATGATTGTGATGGTACGATTGTGATTGTATGATTGCGATCGTATGATTGTGATTGCATGATTATGATTGTATGATTGTGATTGTATGATTGCGATTGTATGATTGTGATTGTATGATTGTGATTGTATGATTGTGATTGTATGATTCTGATTGTATGATTGTGATTGTCTGATTGTGGTTGTGCGATTGTGATTGTACGATTGTGATTGTACGATTGTGATTGTATGATTGTGATTGCATTATTATGATTGTATGATTGTGATTGCATGATTGTGATTGTATGATTGTGATTGCATGATTGTGATTGTATGATTCTGATTGTATGATTGTGATTGTCTGATTGTGGTTGTGCGATTGTGATTGTACGATTGTGATTGTATGATTGTGATAGTATGATTGTGATTGTATGATTGTGATTGTATGATTGTGATTGTATGATTATGATTGTATGATTGTGATTGTATGATTGCGATTGTATGATTGTATCTGGGAGATTGTATTTGGGAGATTGTAATTGTATGATTGCGATTGTATGATTGTGATTGTATGATTGCGATTGTATGATTGTGATTGTATGATTGTGATGTATGATTGTAATTGTATGATTATGATTGTATGATTGTGATTGTATGATTGTGATGGTACGATTGTGATTGTATGATTGCGATCGTATGATTGTGATTGCATGATTATGATTGTATGATTGTGATTGGATGATTGCGATTGTATGATTGTGATTGTATGATTATGATTGTATTTTTGTGATTGTATGATTGTGATTGTATGATTGTGATTGTATGATTGTGATTGTATGATTGTGATTGTATGATTGTGATTGTATGATTGTGATTGTATGATTGTGATTGTATGATTGTGATTGTATGATTGTGATTGTATGATTGTGATTGTATGATTGTGATTGTATGATTGTGATTGTATGATTGTGATTGTATGATTGTGATTGTATGATTGTGATTGTATGATTGTGATTGTATGATTGTGATTGTATGATTCTGATTGAATGATTGTGATTGTCTGATTGTGGTTGTGCGATTGTGATTGTACGATTGTGATTGTACGATTGTGATTGTATGATTGTGATTGCATGATTATGATTGTATGATTGTGATTGCATGATTGTGATTGTATGATTGTGATTGCATGATTTTGAATGTATGATTGTGATTGTATGATTGTGATTGTGTGATTGTGATTGTATGATTGTGATTGTATGATTGTGATTGTATGATTGTGATAGTATGATTGTGATTGTATGATTGTGATTGTATGATTGTGATTGTATGATTATGATTGTATGATTGTGATTGTATGATTGTATTTGGGTGATTGTATTTGGGAGATTGTATTTGGGAGATTGTAATTGTATGATTGCGATTGTATGATTGTGATTGTATGATTGCGATTGTATGATTGTGATGTATGATTGTAATTGTATGATTATGACTGTATGATTGTGATTGTATGATTGTGATTGTATGATTGAGATTGTATGATTGTGATTGTATGCTTGCGATTGTATGATTGTGATTGTATGATTGTGATTCTTTGATTGTGATTGTATGATTGTGATTGTATGATTGTGATTGTATGATTGTGATTATATGATTGTGATTGTATGATTGTGATTGTATGATTGTGATAGTATGATTGTGATTATATGATTGTTATTGTATGACTGTGATTGTATGATTGTGATTGTATGATTGTGATAGTATGATTGTGAAAGTATGATTGTGATTGTATGATTGTGATTGTATGATTGTGATTGTATGATTGTGATTGTATGATTGTGATTGTATGATTGTGATTGTCTGATTGTGGTTGTGCGATTGTGATTGTACGATTGTGATTGTACGATTGTGATAGTATGACTGTGATTGTATGATTGTGATTGTATGATTGTGATTGTATGATTGTGATTGTATGATTGTGATTGTTTGATTGTATTTGGGAGATTGTATGATTGCGATTGTATGATTGTGATTGTATGATTGCGATTGTATGATTGTGATTCCATGATTGTGATGTATGACTGTAATTGTATGATTATGATTGTATGATTGTGATTGTATGATTGAGATTGTATGATTGTGAGTGTATGCTTGCGATTGTATGATTGTGATTGTATGATTGTGATTGTATGATTGTGATTGTATGATTGTGATTGTATGATTGTGATTGTATGATTGTGATTGTATGATTATGATTGTATGATTGTGATTGTATGATTGTGATTGTATGATTGTGATTGTATGATTGTGATTGTATGATTGTGGTAGTATGATTGTGATTGCATGATTGTGATTGTATGATTGCGATCGTATGATTGTGATTGTATGATTGTGATAGTATGATTGCGATTGTATGATTGTGATTGTATGATTGTGATTGTATGATTGTGATTGTATGATGGTATTTGGGAGATTGTATTTGGGAGATTGTAATTGTATGATTGCGATTGTATGATTGTGATTGTATGATTGCGATTGTATGATTGTGATTGTATGATTGTGATGTATGATTGTAATTGTATGATTATGATTGTATGATTGTGATTGTATGATTGTGATGGTATGATTGTGATTGTATGATTGCGATCGTATGATTGTGATTGCATGATTATGATTGTATGATTGTGATTGTATGATTGCGATTGTATGATTGTGATTGTATGATTATGATTGTATTTTTGTGATTGTATGATTGTGATTGTATGATTGTGATTGTATGATTGTGATTGTATGATTGTGATTGTATGATTGTGATTGTATGATTGTGATTGTATGATTGTGATTGTATGATTGTGATTGTATGATTGTGATTGTATGATTGTGATTGTCTGATTGTGGTTGTGCGACTGGGATTGTACGATTGTGATTGTACGATTGTGATTGTATGATTGTGATTGCATGATTATGATTGTATGATTGTGATTGCATGATTGTGATTGTATGATTGTGATTGCATGATTTTGAATGTATGATTGTGATTGTATGATTGTGATTGTATGATTGTGATTGTATGATTGTGATTGTATGATTGTGATTGTATGATTGTGATAGTATGATTGTGATTTTATGATTGTGATTGTATGATTGTGATTGTATGATTATGATTGTATGATTGTGATTGTATGATTGTATTTGGGTGATTGTATTTGGGAGATTGTATTTGGGAGATTGTAATTGTATGATTGCGATTGTATGATTGTGATTGTATGATTGCGATTGTATGAATGCGATTGTATGATTGTGATTGTATGATTGTGATTGTATGATTGTGATTGTATGATTGTGATTGTATGATTGTGATTGTATGATTGTGATTGTATGATTGTGATTGTATGATTGTATTTGGGAGATTGTATTTGGGATATTGTAATTGTATGATTGCGATTGTATGATTGTGATTGTATGATTGAGATTGTATGATTGTGATTGTATGATTGTGATTGTATGATTGTGATAGTATGATTGCGATTGTATGATTGTGATTGTATGATTGTGATTGTATGATTGTGATTGTATGATTGTGATAGTATGATTGTGATTGTATGATTGTGATTGTATGATTGTGGTTGTGCGATTGTGATTGTACGATTGTGATTGTACGATTGTGATTGTATGATTGTGATTGCATGATTATGATTGTATGATTGTGATTGCATGATTGTGATTGTATGATTGTGATTGCATGATTTTGAATGTATGATTGTGATTGTATGATTTGGATTGTATGATTGTGATTGTATGATTGTGATTGTATGATTGTGATTGTATGATTGTGATAGTATGATTGTGATTGTATGATTGTGATTGTATGATTGTGATTGTATGATTGTGATTGTATGATTGTGATTGTATGATTATGATTGTATGATTGTGATTGTATGATTGCGATTGTATGATTGTGATTGTATGATTGTGATGTATGATTGTGATGTATGATTGTGATTGTATGATTATGATTGTATGATTGTGATTGTATGATTGTGATGGTATGATTGTGATTGTATGATTGCGATCGTATGAATGTGATTGCATGATTATGATTGTATGATTGTGATTGTATGATTGCGATTGTATGATTGTGATTGTATGACTATGATTGTATTTTTGTGATTGTATGATTGTGATTGTATGATTGTGATTGTATGATTGTGATTGTATGATTGTGATTGTATGATTTTGATTGTATGATTGTGAATGTACGATTGTGATTGTATGATTGTGATTGTATGATTGTGATAGTATGATTGTGATTGTATGACTGTGATTGTATGACTGTGATTGTATGATTGTGATTGTATGATTGTGATTGTATGATTGTGAAAGTATGATTGTGATTGTATGATTGTGATTGTATGATTGTGATTGTATGATTGTGATTGTATGATTGTGATTGTATGATTGTGATTGTATGATTGTGATTGTATGATTGTGATAGTATGATTGTGATTGTATGATTGTGATTGTATGATTGTGATTGTATGATTGTGATTGTATGATTGTGATTGTATGATTGTGATTGTATGATTGTGATTGTATGATTGTGATTGTATGATTGTGATTGTATGAATGTATTTGGGATATTGTAATTGTATGATTGCGATTGTATGATTGTGATTGTATGATTGTAATTGTATGATTGTGATTGTATGAGTGTGATTGTGTGATTGTGGTTGTGCGATTGAGATTGTACGATTGTGATTATACGATTGTGATTGAATGATTGTGATTGTATGATTATAATTGTATGATTGTGTTTGCGTGATTGTGATTGTATGATTGTGATTGCATGATTTTGAATGTATGATTGTGATATTATGATTGTGATTGTATGATTGTGATTGTATGATTGTGATTGTATGATTGTGATAGTATGATTGTGATTGTATGATTGTGATTGTATGATTGTGATTGTATGATTGTGATTGTATGATTGTGATTGTATGATTGTGATTGTATGATTGTGATTGTATGATTGTGATTGTATGATTGTGATTGTATGATTGTGATTGTATGATTGTGATTGTCTGATTGTGGTTGTGCGATTGTGATTGTACGATTGTGATTGTATGATTGTGATTGTATGATTGTGATTGCATGATTATGATTGTATGATTGTGATTGAATGATTGTGATTGTATGATTGTGATTGCATGATTTTGAATGTATGATTGTGATTGTATGATTGTGATTGTATGATTGTGATTGTATGATTGTGATTGTATGATTGTGATTGTATGATTGTAATAGTATGATTGTGATTGTATGATTGTGATTGTATGATTGTGATTGTATGATTATGATTGTATGATTGTGATTGTATGATTGTATTTGGGTGATTGTATTTGGGAGATTGTATTTGGGAGATTGTAATTGTATGATTGCGATTGTATGATTGTGATTGTATGATTGCGATTGTATGAATGCGATTGTATGATTGTGATTGTATGATTGTGATTGAATGATTGTGATTGTATGATTGTGATTGTATGATTGTGATTGTATGATTGTGATTGTATGATTGTGATTGTATGATTGTGATTGTATGATTGTGATTGTATGATTGTATTTGGGAGATTGTATTTGGGATATTGTAATTGTATGATTGCGATTGTATGATTGTGATTGTATGATTGAGATTGTATGATTGTGATTGTATGATTGTGATTGTATGATTGTGATAGTATGATTGCGATTGTATGATTGTGATTGTATCATTGTGATTGTATGATTGTGATTGTATGATTGTGATAGTATGATTGTGATTGTATGATTGTGATTGTATGATTGTGGTTGTGCGATTGTGATTGTACGATTGTGATTGTACGATTGTGATTGTATGATTGTGATTGCATGATTATGATTGTATGTTTGTGATTGCATGATTGTGATTGTATGATTGTGATTGCATGATTTTGTATGTATGATTGTCATTGTATGATTGTGATTGTATGATTGTGATTGTATGATTGTGATTGTATGATTGTGATTGTATGATTGTGATAGTATGATTGTGATTGTATGATTGTGATTGTATGATTGTGATTGTATGATTATGATTGTATGATTGTGATTGTATGATTGTATTTGGGTGATTGTATTTGGGAGATTGTAATTGTATGATTGCGATTGTATGATTGCGATTGTATGATTGTGATTGTATGATTGTGATTGTATGATTGTGATTGTATGATTGTGATTGTATGATTGTGATTGTATGATTGTGATTGTATGATTGTGATTCTATGATTGTGATTGTCTGATTGTGGTTGTGCGATTGTGATTGTACGATTGTGATTGTACGATTGTGATTGTACGATTGTGATTGTATGATTGTGATTGCATGATTATGATTGTATGATTGTGATTGCATGATTGTGATTGTATGAAAGTGATTGCATGATTTTGAATGTATGATTGTGATTGTATGATTGTGATTGTATGATTGTGATTGTATGATTGTGATTGTATGATTGCGATTGTATGATTGTGATTGTATGATTGTGATGTATGATTGTAATTGTATGATTATGATTGTATGATTGTGATTGTATGATTGTGATTGTATGGTTGTATTTGGGAGATTGTAGTTGGGAGATTGTATTTGGGAGATTGTATTTGGGAGATTGTAATTGTATGATTGCGATTGTATGATTGTGATTGTATGATTGCGATTGTATGATTGTGATGTATGATTGTAATTGTATGATTATGATTGTATGATTGTGATTGTATGATTGTGATGGTATGATTGTGATTGTATGATTGCGATCGTATGATTGTGATTGCATGATTATGATTGTATGATTGTGATTGTATGATTGCGATTGTATGATTGTGATTGTATGATTATGATTGTATTTTTGTGATTGTATGATTGTGATTGTATGATTGTGATTGTATGATTGTGATTGTATGATTGTGATTGTATGATTGTGATTGTATGATTGTATTTGGGAGATTGTATTTGGGAGATTGTAATTGTATGATTGCGATTGTATGATTGTGATTGTATGATTGCGATTGTATGAATGCGATTGTATGATTGTGATTGTATGATTGTGATTGTATGATTGTGATTGTATGATTGTGATTGTATGATTGTGATTGTATGATTGTGATTGTATGATTGTGATTGTATGATTGTATTTGGGAGATTGTATTTGGGATATTGTAATTGTATGATTGCGATTGTATGATTGTGATTGTATGATTGTGATGTATGATTGTAATTGTATGATTATGATTGTATGATTGTGATTGTATGATTGAGATTGTATGATTGTGATTGTATGCTTGCGATTGTATGAATGTGATTGTATGATTGTGATTGTATGATTGTGATTGTATGATTGTGATTGTATGATTGTGATTGTATGATTGTGATTGTATGATTGTGTTTGTATGATTGTGATTGTATGATTGTGATTGTATGATTGTGATTGTATGATTGTATTTGGGATATTGTAATTGTATGATTGCGATTGTATGATTGTGATTGTATGATTGCGATTGTATGATTGTGATTGCATGATTGTGATGTATGACTGTAATTGTATGATTATGATTGTATGATTGTGATTGTATGAATGAGATTGTATGATTGTGAGTGTATGCTTGCGATTGTATGATTGTGATTGTATGATTGTGATTGTATGATTGTGATTGTATGATTGTGATTGTATGATTGTGATTGTATGATTATGATTGTATGATTGTGATTGTATGATTGTGATTGTATGATTGTGATTGTATGATTGTGATAGTATGATTGTGATTGTATGATTGTGATTGTATGATTGTGATTGTATGACTGTGATTGTATGATTGTGATTGTATGATTGTATTTGGGATATTGTAATTGTATGATTGCGATTGTATGATTGTGATTGTATGATTGTGATTGTATGATTATGATTGTATGATTGTGATTGTATGATTGTGATTGTATGATTGTGATTGTATGATTGTGATAGTATGATTGTGATTGTATGATTGTGATTGTATGATTGTGATTGTATGACTGTGATTGTATGATTGTGATTGTATGATTGTGATTGTATGATTGTGAAAGTATGATTGTGATGGTATGATTGTGATTGTATGATTGTGATTGTATGTTTGTGATTGTATGAGTGTGATTGTATGATTGTGGTTGTGCGATTGTGATAGTACGATTGTGATTGTACGATTGTTATTGAATGATTGTGATTGTATGATTCTGATTGTATGATTGTGATTGCATGATTGTGATTGTATGATTGTGATTGCATGATTTTGAATGTATGATTGCGATTGTATGATTGTGGTTGTATGATTGTGATTGTATGATTGTGATCGTATGATTGGGATTGTATGATTGTGATAATATGATTGTGATTGTATGATTGTGATTGTATGATTGTGATGGTATGATTGTGATTGTATGATTGTATTTGGGAGATTGTATTTGGGAGATTGTAATTGTATGATTGCGATTGTATGATTGTGATTGTATGATTGCGATTGTATGATTGTGATTGTATGATTGTGATGTATGATTGTAATTGTATGATTATGATTGTATGATTGTAATTGTATGATTGTGATTGTATGATTGTATCTGGGAGATTGTATTTGGGAGATTGTATTCGGGAGATTGTAATTGTATGATTGCGATTGTATGATTGTGATTGTATGATTGCGATTGTATGATTGTGATTGTATGATTGTGATGTATGATTGTAATTCTATGATTATGATTGTATGATTGTGATTGTATGATTGTGATTGGATGATTGTGATGGTATGATTGTGATTGTATGACTGTGATTGTATGATTGTGATTGTATGATTGTGATTGTATGATTGTGAAAGTATGATTGTGATGGTATGATTGTGATTGTATGATTGTGATTGTATGTTTGTGATTGTATGAGTGAGATTGTCTGATTGTGGTTGTGCGATTGTGATTGTACGATTGTGATTGTACGATTGTTATTGAATGATTGTGATTGTATGATTCTGATTGTATGATTGTGATTGCATGATTGTGATTGTATGATTGTGATTGCATGATTTTGAATGTATGATTGCGATTGTATGATTGTGGTTGTATGATTGTGATTGTATGATTGTGATTGTATGATTGTGATTGTATGATTGTGATTGTATGATTGTGATTGTATGATTGTATTTGGGAGATTGTATTTGGGATATTGTAATTGTATGATTGCGATTGTATGATTGCGATTGTATGATTGTGATTGTATGATTGTGATTGTATGATTGTGATTGTATGATTGTGATTGTATGATTGTGATTGTATGATTGTGATTGTATGATTGTGATTGTATGATTGTGATTGTCTGATTGTGGTTGTGCGATTGTGATTGTACGATTGTGATTGTACGATTGTGATTGTATGATTGTGATAGCATGATTATGATTGTATGATTGTGATTGCATGATTGTGATTGTATGAAAGTGATTGCATGATTTTGAATGTATGATTGTGATTGTATGATTGTGATTGTATGATTGTGATTGTATGATTGTGATTGTATGATTGTGATTGTATGATTGTGATTGTATGATTGTGATTGTATGATTGTGATTGTATGATTGTGATTGTATGATTGTGATAGTATGATTGTGATTGTATGATTGTGATTGTATGATTATGATTGTATGATTGTGATTGTATGATTGTATTTGGGTGATTGTAATTGTATGATTGCGATTGTATGATTGTGATTGTATGAATGTATTTGGGATATTGTAATTGTATGATTGCGATTGTATGATTGTGATTGTATGATTGTAATTGTATGATTGTGATTGTATGAGTGTGATTGTGTGATTGTGGTTGTGCGATTGAGATTGTACGATTGTGATTATACGATTGTGATTGAATGATTGTGATTGTATGATTATAATTGTATGATTGTGATTGCATGATTGTGATTGTATGATTGTGATTGCATGATTTTGAATGTATGATTGTGATATTATGATTGTGATTGTATGATTGTGATTGTATGATTGTGATAGTATGATTGTGATTGTATGATTGTGATTGTATGATTGTGATTGTATGATTGTGATTGTATGATTGTGATTGTATGATTGTATTGGGGAGATTGTATTTGGGAGATTGTATTTGGGAGATTGTATTTGGGAGATTGTAATTGTATGATTGCGATTGTATGATTGTGATTGTATGATTGCGATTGTATGATTGTGATGTATGATTGTAATTGTATGATTATGACTGTATGATTGTGATTGTATGATTGTGATTGTATGATTGAGATTGTATGATTGTGATTGTATGCTTGCGATTGTATGATTGTGATTGTATGATTGTGATTCTTTGATTGTGATTGTATGATTGTGATTGTATGATTGTGATTGTATGATTGTGATTATATGATTGTGATTGTATGATTGTGATTGTATGATTGTGATAGTATGATTGTGATTATATGATTGTTATTGTATGACTGCGATTGTATGATTGTGATTGTATGATTGTGATAGTATGATTGTGAAAGTATGATTGTGATTGTATGATTGTGATTGTATGATTGTGATTGTATGATTGTGATTGTATGATTGTGATTGTCTGATTGTGGTTGTGCGATTGTGATTGTACGATTGTGATTGTACGATTGTGAGAGTATGATTGTGATTGTATGATTGTGATTGTATGATTGTGATTGTATGATTGTGATTGTATGATTGTGATTGTTTGATTGTATTTGGGAGATTGTATGATTGCGATTGTATGATTGTGATTGTATGATTGCGATTGTATGATTGTGATTCCATGATTGTGATGTATGACTGTAATTGTATGATTATGATTGTATGATTGTGATTGTATGATTGAGATTGTATGATTGTGGGTGTATGCTTGCGATTGTATGATTGTGATTTTATGATTGTGATTGTATGATTGTGATTGTATGATTGTGATTGTATGATTGTGATTGTATGATTATGATTGTATGATTGTGATTGTATGATTGTGATTGTATGATTGTGATTGTATGATTGTGGTAGTATGATTGTGATTGCATGATTGTGATTGTATGATTGTGATTGTATGACTGCGATTGTATGATTGTGATTGTATGATTGTGATTGTATGATTGTGAAAGTATGATTGTGATGGTATGATTGTGATTGTATGATTGTGATTGTATGTTTGTGATTGTATGAGTGTGATTGTATGATTGTGGTTGTGCGATTGTGATAGTACGATTGTGATTGTACGATTGTTATTGAATGATTGTGATTGTATGATTCTGATTGTATGATTGTGATTGCATGATTGTGATTGTATGACTGTGATTGCATGATTTTCAATGTATGATTGCGATTGTATGATTGTGGTTGTATGATTGTGGTTGTATGATTGTGATTGTATGATTGTGATCGTATGATTGTGATTGTATGATTGTGATAGTATGATTGTGATTGTATGATTGTGATTGTATGATTGTGATTGTATGATGGTATTTGGGAGATTGTATTTGGGACATTGTATTTGGGAGATTGTAATTGTATGATTGCGATTGTATGATTGTGATTGTGTGATTGCGATTGTATGATTGTGATTGTATGATTGTGATGTATGATTGTAATTGTATGATTATGATTGTATGATTGTGATTGTATGATTGTGATTGTATGATTGTATCTGGGAGATTGTATTTGGGAGATTGTATTTGGGAGATTGTAATTGTATGATTGCGATTGTATGATTGTGATTGTATGATTGCGATTGTATGATTGTGATTGTATGATTGTGATGTATGATTGTAATTGTATGATTATGATTGTATGATTGTGATTGTATGATTG
Source organism: Megachile rotundata (assembly GCF_050947335.1). Classification (NCBI taxonomy): domain Eukaryota; kingdom Metazoa; phylum Arthropoda; class Insecta; order Hymenoptera; family Megachilidae; genus Megachile; species Megachile rotundata. The sequence continues at coordinate 249,741 of NW_027473400.1, forward strand.
TGATGGTATGATTGTGATTGTATGATTGCGATCGTATGATTGTGATTGCATGATTATGATTGTATGATTGTGATTGTATGATTGCGATTGTATGATTGTGATTGTATGATTATGATTGTATTTTTGTGATTGTATGATTGTGATTGTATGATTGTGATTGTATGATTGTGATTGTATGATTGTGATTGTATGATTGTGATTGTATGATTGTGATTGTATGATTGTGATTGTATGATTGTGATTGTCTGATTGTGGTTGTGCGACTGTGATTGTACGATTGTGATTGTACGATTGTGATTGTATGATTGTGATTGCATGATTATGATTGTATGATTGTGATTGCATGATTGTGATTGTATGATTGTGATTGCATGATTTTGAATGTATGATTGTGATTGTATGATTGTGATTGTATGATTGTGATTGTATGATTGTGAATGTACGATTGTGATTGTATTATTGTGATTGTATGATTGTGATAGTATGATTGTGATTGTATGACTGTGATTGTATGACTGTGATTGTATGATTGTGATTGTATGATTGTGATTGTATGATTGTGAAAGTATGATGGTGATTGTATGATTGTGATTGTATGATTATGATTGTATTTTTGTGATTGTATGATTGTGATTGTATGATTGTGATTGTATGATTGTGATTGTATGATTGTAATTGTATGATTGCGATTGTATGATTGTGATTGTATGATTGCGATTGTATGAATGCGATTGTATGATTGTGATTGTATGATTGTGATTGTATGATTGTGATAGTATGATTGTGATTGTATGATTGTGATTGTATGATTGTGATTGTATGATTATGATTGTATGATTGTGATTGTATGATTGTATTTGGGTGATTGTATTTGGGAGATTGTATTTGGGAGATTGTAATTGTATGATTGCGATTGTATGATTGTGATTGTATTATTGCGATTGTATGAATGCGATTGTATGATTGTGATTGTATGATTGTGATTGTATGATTGTGATTGTATGATTGTGATTGTATGATTGTGATTGTATGATTGTGATTGTATGATTGTGTTTGGGAGATTGTATTTGGGATATTGTAATTGTATGATTGCGATTGTACGATTGTGATTGTATGATTGTGATTGTATGATTGTGATAGTATGATTGTGATTGTATGACTGTGATTGTATGACTGTGATTGTATGATTGTGATTGTATGATTGTGATTGTATGATTGTGAAAGTATGATTGTGATTGTATGATTGTGATTGTATGATTGTGATTGTATGATTGTGATTGTATGATTGTGATTGTATGATTGTGATTGTATGATTATAATTGTATGATTGTGATTGCACGATTGTGATTGTACGATTGTGATTGTATGATTGTGATTGTATGATTGTGATAGTATGATTGTGATTGTATGATTGTGATTGTATGATTGTGATTGTATGATTGTGATTGTCTGATTGTGGTTGTGCGACTGTGATTGTACGATTGTGATTGTACGATTGTGATTGTATGATTGTGATTGCATGATTATGATTGTATGATTGTGATTGCATGATTGTGATTGTATGATTGTGATTGCATGATTTTGAATGTATGATTGTGATTGTATGATTGTGATTGTATGATTGTGATTGTATGATTGTGAATGTACGATTGTGATTGTATGATTGTGATTGTATGATTGTGATAGTATGATTGTGATTGTATGACTGTGATTGTATGACTGTGATTGTATGATTGTGATTGTATGATTGTGATTGTATGATTGTGAAAGTATGATGGTGATTGTATGATTGTGATTGTATGATTATGATTGTATTTTTGTGATTGTATGATTGTGATTGTATGATTGTGATTGTATGATTGTGATTGTATGATTGTAATTGTATGATTGCGATTGTATGATTGTGATTGTATGATTGCGATTGTATGAATGCGATTGTATGATTGTGATTGTATGATTGTGATTGTATGATTGTGATAGTATGATTGTGATTGTATGATTGTGATTGTATGATTGTGATTGTATGATTATGATTGTATGATTGTGATTGTATGATTGTATTTGGGTGATTGTATTTGGGAGATTGTATTTGGGAGATTGTAATTGTATGATTGCGATTGTATGATTGTGATTGTATTATTGCGATTGTATGAATGCGATTGTATGATTGTGATTGTATGATTGTGATTGTATGATTGTGATTGTATGATTGTGATTGTATGATTGTGATTGTATGATTGTGATTGTATGATTGTGTTTGGGAGATTGTATTTGGGATATTGTAATTGTATGATTGCGATTGTACGATTGTGATTGTATGATTGTGATTGTATGATTGTGATAGTATGATTGTGATTGTATGACTGTGATTGTATGACTGTGATTGTATGATTGTGATTGTATGATTGTGATTGTATGATTGTGAAAGTATGATTGTGATTGTATGATTGTGATTGTATGATTGTGATTGTATGATTGTGATTGTATGATTGTGATTGTATGATTGTGATTGTATGATTATAATTGTATGATTGTGATTGCACGATTGTGATTGTATGATTGTGATTGCATGATTTTGAATGCATGATTGTGATATTATGATTGCGATTGTATGATTGTGATTGTATGATTATGATTGTATTTTTGTGATTGTATGATTGTGATTGTATGATTGTGATTGTATGATTGTGATTGTATGATTGTGATTGTATGATTGTGATTGTATGATTGTGATTGTATGATTGTGATTGTATGATTGTGATTGTATGATTATGATTGTATGATTGTGATTGTATGATTGTATTTGGGTGATTGTATTTGGGAGATTGTATTTGGGAGATTGTAATTGTATGATTGCGATTGTATGATTGTGATTGTATGATTGCGATTGATGAATGCGATTGTATGATTGTGATTGTATGATTGTGATTGTATGATTGTGATTGTATGATTGTGATTGTATGATTGTGATTGTATGATTGTGATTGTATGATTGTGATTGTATGATTGTGATTGTATGATTGTGATTGTATGATTGTGATTGTATGATTGTGATTGTATGATTGTGATTGTATGATTGTGATTGTATGATTGTATTTGGGAGATTGTATTTGGGATATTGTAATTGTATGATTGCGATTGTATGATTGTGATTGTATGATTGTGATTGTATTGATTGAGATTGTATGATTGTGATTGTATGATTGTGATTGTATGATTGTGATAGTATGATTGCGATTGTATGATTGTGATTGTATGATTGTGATTGTATGATTGTGATTGTATGATTGTGATAGTATGATTGTGATTGTATGATTGTGATTGTATGATTGTGGTTGTGCGATTGTGATTGTACGATTGTGATTGTACGATTGTGATTGTATGATTGTGATTGCATGATTATGATTGTATGATTGTGATTGCATGATTGTGATTGTATGATTGTGATTGTATGATTGTGATTGTATGATTGTGATTGTATGATTGTGATTGTATGATTGTGATAGTATGATTGTGATTGTATGGTTGTGATTGTATGATTGTGATTGTATGATTATGATTGTATGATTGTGATTGTATGATTGTATTTGGGTGATTGTATTTGGGAGATTGTAATTGTATGATTGCGATTGTATGATTGTGATTGTATTATTGCGATTGTATGAATGCGATTGTATGATTGTGATTGTATGATTGTGATTGTATGATTGTGATTGTATGATTGTGATTGTATGATTGTGATTGTATGATTGTGATTGTATGATTGTGTTTGGGAGATTGTATTTGGGATATTGTAATTGTATGATTGCGATTGTATGATTGTGATTGTATGATTGTGATTGTATGATTGTGATTGTATGATTGTGATTGTATGATTGTGATTGTATGATTGTGATTGTATGATTGTGAATGTACGATTGTGATTGTATGATTGTGATTGATGATTGTGATAGTATGATTGTGATTGTATGACTGTGATTGTATGACTGTGTTTGTATGATTGTGATTGTATGATTGTGATTGTATGATTGTGAAGTATGATGGTGATTGTATGATTGTGATAGTATGATTGTGATTGTATGATTGTGATTGTATGATTGTGATTGTATGATTGTGATTGTATGATTGTGATTGTATGATTGTGATTGTTTGATTGTATTTGGAGATTGTATTTGGGAGATTGTATTTGGGTGATTGTAATTGTATGATTGCGATTGTATGATTGTGATTGTATGATGCGATTGTATGATTGTGATTGTATGATTGTGATGTATGATTGTAATTGTATGATTATGATTGTATGATTGTGATTGTATGATTGTGATTGTATGGTTGTATTTGGGAGATTGTAGTTGGGAGATTGTATTTGGGAGATTGTATTTGGGAGATTGTAATTGTATGATTGCGATTGTATGATTGTGATTGTATGATTGCGATTGTATGATTGTGATGTATGATTGTAATTGTATGATTATGATTGTATGATTGTGATTGTATGCTTGTGATGGTATGATTGTGATTGTATGATTGCGATCGTATGATTGTGATTGCATGATTATGATTGTATGATTGTGATTGTATGATTGCGATTGTATGATTGTGATTGTATGATTATGATTGTATTTTTGTGATTGTATGATTGTGATTGTATGATTGTGATTGTATGATTGTGATTGTATGATTGTGATTGTATGATTGTGATTGTCTGATTGTGGTTGTGCGATTGTGATTGTACGATTGTGATTGTACGTTGTGATTGTTTGATTGTGATTGCATGATTATGATTGTATGATTGAGATTGCATGATTGCGATTGTATGATTGTGATTGCATGATTTTGAATGTATGATTGTGATTGTATGATTGTGATTGTATGATTGTGATGTATGATTTGATTGTATGATTGTGATAGTATGATTGTGATTGTATGATTGTGATTGTATGATTGTGATTGTATGATTGTGATTGTATGATTGTATTTGGGAGATTGTATTTGGGAGATTGTAATTGTATGATTGCGATTGTATGATTGTGATTGTATGATTGTGATGTATGATTGTAATTGTATGATTATGATTGTATGATTGTGATTGTATGATTGAGATTGTATGATTGTGATTGTATGCTTGCGATTGTATGAATGTGATTGTATGATTGTGATTGTATGATTGTGATTGTATGATTGTGATTGTATGATTGTGATTGTATGATTGTGTTTGTATGATTGTGATTGTATGATTGTGATTGTATGATTGTGATTGTATGATTGTATTTGGGATATTGTAATTGTATGATTGCGATTGTATGATTGTGATTGTATGATTGCGATTGTATGATTGTGATTGCATGATTGTGATGTATGACTGTAATTGTATGATTATGATTGTATGATTGTGATTGTATGAATGAGATTGTATGACTGTGAGTGTATGCTTGCGATTGTATGATTGTGATTGTATGATTGTGATTGTATGATTGTGATTGTATGATTGTGATTGTATGATTGTGATTGTATGATTATGATTGTATGATTGTGATTGTATGATTGTGATTGTATGATTGTGATTGTATGATTGTGATAGTATGATTGTGATTGTATGATTGTGATTGTATGATTGTGATTGTATGACTGTGATTGTATGATTGTGATTGTATGATTGTATTTGGGATATTGTAATTGTATGATTGCGATTGTATGATTGTGATTGTATGATTGTGATTGTATGATTATGATTGTATGATTGTGATTGTATGATTGTGATTGTATGATTGTGATTGTATGATTGTGATAGTATGATTGTGATTGTATGATTGTGATTGTATGATTGTGATTGTATGACTGTGATTGTATGATTGTGATTGTATGATTGTGATTGTATGATTGTGAAAGTATGATTGTGATGGTATGATTGTGATGTATGATTGTGATTGTATGTTTGTGATTGTATGAGTGTGATTGTATGATTGTGGTTGTGCGATTGTGATAGTACGATTGTGATTGTACGATTGTTATTGAATGATTGTGATTGTATGATTCTGATGTATGATTGTGATTGCATGATTGTGATTGTATGATTGTGATTGCATGATTTTGAATGTATGATTGCGATTGTATGATTGTGGTTGTATGATTGTGATTGTATGATTGTGATCGTATGATTGGGATTGTATGATTGTGATAATATGATTGTGATTGTATGATTGTGATTGTATGATTGTGATTGTATGATTGTGATTGTATGATTGTATTTGGGAGATTGTATTTGGGAGATTGTATTTGGGAGATTGTAATTGTATGATTGCGATTGTATGATTGTGATTGTATGATTGCGATTGTATGATTGTGATTGTATGATTGTGATGTATGATTGTAATTGTATGATTATGATTGTATGATTGTAATTGTATGATTGTGATTGTATGATTGTATTTGGGTGATTGTACTTGGGAGATTGTATTTGGGAGATTGTAATTGTATGATTGCGATTGTATGATTGTGATTGTATGATTGCGATTGTATGAATGCGATTGTATGATTGTGATTGTATGATTGTGATTGTATGATTGTGATTGTATGATTGTGATTGTATGATTGTGATTGTATGATTGTGATTGTATGATTGTATTTGGGAGATTGTAATTGTATGATTGCGATTGTATGATTGTGATTGTATGATTGTGATGTATGATTGTAATTGTATGATTATGATTGTATGATTGTGATTGTATGATTGAGATTGTATGATTGTGATTGTATGCTTGCGATTGTATGAATGTGATTGTATGATTGTGATTGTATGATTGTGATTGTATGATTGTGATTGTATGATTGTGATTGTATGATTGTGATTGTATGATTGTGATTGTATGATTGTGATTGTATGATTGTGATTGTATGATTGTGATTGTATGATTGTGATTGTATGATTGTGATTGTATGATTGTGATTGTATGATTGTGATTGTATGATTGTATTTGGGATATTGTAATTGTATGATTGCGATTGTATGATTGTGATTGTATGATTGTGATTGTATGATTGTGATAGTATGATTGTGAAAGTATGATTATGATTGTATGATTGTGATTGTATGATTGTGATGTATGATTGTAATTGTATGATTATGATTGTATGATTGTGATTGTATGATTGTGGTTGTATGATTGAGATTGTATGATTGTGATTGTATGCTTGCGATTGTATGATTGTGATTGTATGATTGTGATTCTTTGATTGTGATTGTATGATTGTGATTGTATGATTGTGATTGTAGGATTGTGATTGTATGATTGTGATTATATGATTGTGATTGTATGATTGTGATTGTATGATTGAGATTGTATGATTGTGATTGTATGCTTGCGATTGTATGAATGTGATTGTATGATTGTGATTGTATGATTGTGATTGTATGATTGTGATTGTATGATTGTGATTGTATGATTGTGATTGTATGATTGTGATTGTATGATTGTGATTGTATGATTGTGATTGTATGACTGTGATTGTATGATTGTGATTGTATGATTGTGATTGTATGATTGTGAAAGTATGATTGTGATGGTATGATTGTGATTGTATGATTGTGATTGTATGTTTGTGATTGTATGAGTGTGATTGTCTGATTGTGCTTGTGCGATTGTGATTGTACGATTGTGATTGTACGATTGTTATTGAATGATTGTGATTGTATGATTCTGATTGTATGATTGTGATTGCATGATTGTGATTGTATGATTGTGATTGCATGATTTTGAATGTATGATTGCGATTGTATGATTGTGGTTGTATGATTGTGATTGTATGATTGTGATTGTATGATTGTGATTGTATGATTGTATTTGGGTGATTGAACTTGGGAGATTGTATTTGGGAGATTGTAATTGTATGATTGCGATTGTATGATTGTGATTGTATGATTGCGATTGTATGATTGTGATTGCATGATTGTGATGTATGACTGTAATTGTATGATTATGATTGTATGATTGTGATTGTATGATTGAGATTGTATGATTGTGATTGTATGCTTGCGATTGTACATTGTGATTGTATGATTGTGATTGTATGATTGTGATTGTATGATTGTGATGTATGACTGTAATTGTATGATTATGATTGTATGATTGTGATTGTATGATTGAGATTGTATGATTGTGATTGTATGATTGTGATTGTATGACTGTGATTGTATGATTGTGATTGTATGATTGTGATTGTGTGATTGTGAAAGTATGATTGTGATGGTATGATTGTGATTGTATGATTGTGATTGTATGTTTGTGATTGTATGATTGTGGTTGTGCGATTGTGATTGTACGATTGTGATTGTACGATTGTTATTGAATGATTGTGATTGTATGATTCTGATTGTATGATTGTGAATGCATGATTGTGATTGTATGATTGTGATTGCATGATTTTGAATGTATGATTGCGATTGTATGATTGTGGTTGTATGATTGTGATTGTATGATTGTGATTGTATGATTGTGATTGTATGATTGTGATAGTATGATTGTGATTGTATGATTGTGATTGTATGATTGTGATTGTATGATTGTGATTGTATGATTGTATTTGGGAGATTGTATTTGGGAGATTGTATTTGGGAGATTGTAATTGTATGATTGCGATTGTATGATTGTGATTGTATGATTGCGATTGTATGATTGTGATTGTATGATTGTGATGTATGATTGTAATTGTATGATTATGATTGTATGATTGTGATTGTATGATTGTGATTGTATGATTGTGATTGTATGATTGTGATGGTATGATTGTGATTGTATGATTGTGATTGTATGATTGTGATTGTATGATTGTGATTGTATGATGGTATTTGGGAGATTGTATTTGGGAGATTGTATTTGGGAGATTGTAATTGTATGATTGCGATTGTATGATTGTGATTGTATGATTGCGATTGTATGATTGTGATTGTATGATTGTGATGTATGATTGTAATTGTATGATTATGATTGTATGATTGTGATTGTATGATTGTGATGGTATGATTGTGATTGTATGATTGCGATCGTATGATTGTGATTGCATGATTATGATTGTATGATTGTGATTGTATGATTGCGATTGTATGATTGTGATTGTATGATTATGATTGTATTTTTGTGATTGTATGATTGTGATTGTATGATTGTGATTGTATGATTGTGATTGTATGATTGTGATTGTATGATTGTGATTGTATGATTGTGATTGTATGATTGTGATTGTATGATTGTGATTGTCTGATTGTGGTTGTGCGACTGTGATTGTACGATTGTGATTGTACGATTGTGATTGTATGATTGTGATTGCATGATTATGATTGTATGATTGTGATTGCATGATTGTGATTGTATGATTGTGATTGCATGATTTTGAATGTATGATTGTGATTGTATGATTGTGATTGTATGATTGTGATTGTATGATTGTGAATGTACGATTGTGATTGTATGATTGTGATTGTATGATTGTGATAGTATGATTGTGATTGTATGACTGTGATTGTATGACTGTGATTGTATGATTGTGATTGTATGATTGTGATTGTATGATTGTGAAAGTATGATGGTGATTGTATGATTGTGATTGTATGATTATGATTGTATTTTTGTGATTGTATGATTGTGATTGTATGATTGTGATTGTATGATTGTGATTGTATGATTGTAATTGTATGATTGCGATTGTATGATTGTGATTGTATGATTGCGATTGTATGAATGCGATTGTATGATTGTGATTGTATGATTGTGATTGTATGATTGTGATAGTATGATTGTGATTGTATGATTGTGATTGTATGATTGTGATTGTATGATTATGATTGTATGATTGTGATTGTATGATTGTATTTGGGTGATTGTATTTGGGAGATTGTAATTGTATGATTGCGATTGTATGATTGTGATTGTATTATTGCGATTGTATGAATGCGATTGTATGATTGTGATTGTATGATTGTGATTGTATGATTGTGATTGTATGATTGTGATTGTATGATTGTGATTGTATGATTGTGATTGTATGATTGTGATTGTATGATTGTGATTGTATGATTGTGTTTGGGAGATTGTATTTGGGATATTGTAATTGTATGATTGCGATTGTACGATTGTGATTGTATGATTGTGATTGTATGATTGTGATAGTATGATTGTGATTGTATGACTGTGATTGTATGACTGTGATTGTATGATTGTGATTGTATGATTGTGATTGTATGATTGTGAAAGTATGATTGTGATTGTATGATTGTGATTGTATGATTGTGATTGTATGATTGTGATTGTATGATTGTGATTGTATGATTGTGATTGTATGATTGTGATTGTATGATTGTGATTGTATGATTGTGATTGTATGATTGTGATTGTATGATTGTGATTGTATGATTGTGATTGTTTGATTGTGATTGTATGATTGTGATTGTATGATTGTGATTGTATGATTGTGATTGTATGAATGTATTTGGGATATTGTAATTGTATGATTGCGATTGTATGATTGTGATTGTATGATTGTAATTGTATGATTGTGATTGTATGAGTGTGATTGTGTGATTGTGGTTGTGCGATTGAGATTGTACGATTGTGATTATACGATTCTGATTGAATGATTGTGATTGTATGATTATAATTGTATGATTGTGATTGCACGATTGTGATTGTATGATTGTGATTGCATGATTTTGAATGCATGATTGTGATATTATGATTGTGATTGTATGATTGTGATTGTATGATTGTGATTGTATGATTGTGATAGTATGATTGTGATTGTATGATTGTGATTGTATGATTGTGATTGTGTGATTGTGATTGTATGATTGTGATTGTATGATTGTATTTGGGAGATTGTATTTGGGAGATTGTAATTGTATGATTGCGATCGTATGATTGTGATTGCATGATTATGATTGTATGATTGTGATTGTATGATTGCGATTGTATGATTGTGATTGTATGATTATGATTGTATTTTTGTGATTGTATGATTGTGATTGTATGATTGTGATTGTATGATTGTGATTGTATGATTGTGATTGTATGATTGTGATTGTATGATTGTGATTGTATGATTGTGATTGTATGATTGTGATTGTATGATTGTGATTGTATGATTGTGATTGTATGATTGTGATTGTATGATTGTGATTGTATGATTGTGATTGTATGATTGTGATTGTCTGATTGTGGTTGTGCGATTGTGATTGTACGATTGTGATTGTATGATTGTGATTGTATGATTGTGATTGCATGATTATGATTGTATGATTGTGATTGCATGATTGTGATTGCATGATTGTGATTGTATGATTGTGATTGCATGATTTTGAATGTATGATTGTGATTGTATGATTGTGATTGTATGATTGTGATTGTATGATTGTGATTGTATGATTGTGATTGTATGATTGTGATTGTATGATTGTAATAGTATGATTGTGATTGTATGATTGTGATTGTATGATTGTGATTGTATGATTATGATTGTATGATTGTGATTGTATGATTGTATTTGGGTGATTGTATTTGGGAGATTGTATTTGGGAGATTGTAATTGTATGATTGCGATTGTATGATTGTGATTGTATGATTGCGATTGTATGAATGCGATTGTATGATTGTGATTGTATGATTGTGATTGTATGATTGTGATTGTATGATTGTGATTGTATGATTGTGATTGTATGATTGTGATTGTATGATTGTGATTGTATGATTGTGATTGTATGATTGTGATTGTATGATTGTGATTGTATGATTGTGATTGTATGATTGTATTTGGGAGATTGTATTTGGGATATTGTAATTGTATGATTGCGATTGTATGATTGTGATTGTATGATTGAGATTGTATGATTGTGATTGTATGATTGTGATTGTATGATTGTGATAGTATGATTGCGATTGTATGATTGTGATTGTATGATTGTGATTGTATGATTGTGATTGTATGATTGTGATAGTATGATTGTGATTGTATGATTGTGATTGTATGATTGTGGTTGTGCGATTGTGATTGTACGATTGTGATTGTACGATTGTGATTGTATGATTGTGATTGCATGATTATGATTGTATGATTGTGATTGCATGATTGTGATTGTATGATTGTGATTGCATGATTTTGTATGTATGATTGTGATTGTATGATTGTGATTGTATGATTGTGATTGTATGATTGTGATTGTATGATTGTGATTGTATGATTGTGATTGTATGATTGTGATTGTATGATTGTGATTGTATGATTGTGATTGTATGATTGTGATAGTATGATTGTGATTGTATGGTTGTGATTGTATGATTGTGATTGTATGATTATGATTGTATGATTGTGATTGTATGATTGTATTTGGGTGATTGTATTTGGGAGATTGTAATTGTATGATTGCGATTGTATGATTGTGATTGTATTATTGCGATTGTATGAATGCGATTGTATGATTGTGATTGTATGATTGTGATTGTATGATTGTGATTGTATGATTGTGATTGTATGATTGTGATTGTATGATTGTGATTGTATGATTGTGTTTGGGAGATTGTATTTGGGATATTGTAATTGTATGATTGCGATTGTATGATTGTGATTGTATGATTGTGATTGTATGATTGTGATTGTATGATTGTGATTGTATGATTGTGATTGTATGATTGTGATTGTATGATTGTGAATGTACGATTGTGATTGTATGATTGTGATTGTATGATTGTGATAGTATGATTGTGATTGTATGACTGTGATTGTATGACTGTGATTGTATGATTGTGATTGTATGATTGTGATTGTATGATTGTGAAAGTATGATTGTGATTGTATGATTGTGATTGTATGATTGTGATTGTATGATTGTGATTGTATGATTGTGATTGTATGATTGTGACTGTATGATTGTGATTGTATGATTGTGATTGTATGATTGTGATTGTATGAATGTATTTGGGATATTGTAATTGTATGATTGCGATTGTATGATTGTGATTGTATGATTGTAATTGTATGATTGTGATTGTATGAGTGTGATTGTGTGATTGTGGTTGTGCGATTGAGATTGTACGATTGTGATTATACGATTGTGATTGAATGATTGTGATTGTATGATTATAATTGTATGATTGTGATTGCATGATTGTGATTGTATGATTGTGAGTGCATGATTTTGAATGTATGATTGTGATATTATGATTGTGATCGTATGATTGTGATTGTATGATTGTGATAGTATGATTGTGATTGTATGATTGTGATTGTATGATTGTGATTGTATGATTGTGATTGTATGATTGTGATTGTATGATTGTATTTGGGAGATTGTATTTGGGAGATTGTATTTGGGAGATTGTAATTGTATGATTGCGATTGTATGATTGTGATTGTATGATTGCGATTGTATGATTGTGATTGTATGATTGTGATGTATGATTGTAATTGTATGATTATGATTGTATGATTGTGATTGTATGGTTGTATTTGGGAGATTGTAGTTGGGAGATTGTATTTGGGAGATTGTATTTGGGAGATTGTAATTGTATGATTGCGATTGTATGATTGTGATTGTATGATTGCGATTGTATGATTGTGATGTATGATTGTAATTGTATGATTATGATTGTATGATTGTGATTGTATGATTGTGATGGTATGATTGTGATTGTATGATTGCGATCGTATGATTGTGATTGCATGATTATGATTGTATGATTGTGATTGTATGACTGTGATTGTATGATTGTGATTGTATGATTGTATTTGGGATATTGTAATTGTATGATTGCGATTGTATGATTGTGATTGTATGATTGTGATTGTATGATTATGATTGTATGATTGTGATTGTATGATTGTGATTGTATGATTGTGATTGCATGATTTTGAATGTATGATTGCGATTGTATGATTGTGGTTGTATGATTGTGATTGTATGATTGTGATTGTATGATTGTGATTGTATGATTGTATTTGGGTGATTGAACTTGGGAGATTGTATTTGGGAGATTGTAATTGTATGATTGCGATTGTATGATTGTGATTGTATGATTGCGATTGTATGATTGTGATTGCATGATTGTGATGTATGACTGTAATTGTATGATTATGATTGTATGATTGTGATTGTATGATTGAGATTGTATGATTGTGATTGTATGCTTGCGATTGTACATTGTGATTGTATGATTGTGATTGTATGATTGTGATTGTATGATTGTGATGTATGACTGTAATTGTATGATTATGATTGTATGATTGTGATTGTATCATTGAGATTGTATGATTGTGATTGTATGATTGTGATTGTATGACTGTGATTGTATGATTGTGATTGTATGATTGTGATTGTGTGATTGTGAAAGTATGATTGTGATGGTATGATTGTGATTGTATGATTGTGATTGTATGTTTGTGATTGTATGATTGTGGTTGTGCGATTGTGATTGTACGATTGTGATTGTACGATTGTTATTGAATGATTGTGATTGTATGATTCTGATTGTATGATTGTGAATGCATGATTGTGATTGTATGATTGTGATTGCATGATTTTGAATGTATGATTGCGATTGTATGATTGTGGTTGTATGATTGTGATTGTATGATTGTGATTGTATGATTGTGATTGTATGATTGTGATAGTATGATTGTGATTGTATGATTGTGATTGTATGATTGTGATTGTATGATTGTGATTGTATGATTGTATTTGGGAGATTGTATTTGGGAGATTGTAATTGTATGATTGCGATTGTATGATTGTGATTGTATGATTGCGATTGTATGATTGTGATTGTATGATTGTGATGTATGATTGTAATTGTATGATTATGATTGTATGATTGTGATTGTATGATTGTGATTGTATGATTGTATCTGGGAGATTGTATTTGGGAGATTGTATTTGGGAGATTGTAATTGTATGATTGCGATTGTATGATTGTGATTGTATGATTGCGATTGTATGATTGTGATTGTATGATTGTGATGTATGATTGTAATTATATGATTTTGATTGTATGATTGTGATTGTATGATTGTGATGGTATGATTGTGATTGTATGATTGCGATCGTATGATTGCGATCGTATGATGGTGATTGCATGATTATGATTGTATGATTGTGATTGTATGATTGCGATGGTATGATTGTGATTGTATGATTATGATTGTATTTTTGTGATTGTATGATTGTGATTGTATGATTGTGATTGTATGATTGTGATTGTATGATTGTGATTGTATGATTGTGATTGTATGATTGTGATTGTATGATTGTGATTGTATGATTGTGATTGTATGATTGTGATTGTATGATTGTGATTGTCTGATTGTGGTTGTGCGATTGTGATTGTACGATTGTGATTGTACGATTGTGATTGTATGATTGTGATTGCATGATTATGATTGTATGATTGTGATTGCATGATTGTGATTGTATGATTGTGATTGCATGATTTTGAATGTATGATTGTGATTGTATGATTGTGATTGTATGATTGTGATTGTATGATAGTGATTGTATGATTGTGATTGGATGATTGTGATAGTATGATTGTGATTGTATGATTCTGATTGTATGATTGTGATTGTATGATTATGATTGTATGATTGTGATTGTATGATTGTATTTGGGTGATTGTATTTGGGAGATTGTATTTGGGAGATTGTAATTGTATGATTGCGATTGTATGATTGTGATTGTATGATTGCGATTGTATGAATGCGATTGTATGATTGTGATTGTATGATTGTGATTGTATGATTGTGATTGTATGATTGTGATTGTATGATTGTGATTGTATGATTGTGATTGTATGATTGTATTTGGGAGATTGTATTTGGGATATTGTAATTGTATGATTGCGATTGTATGATTGTGATTGTATGATTGAGATTGTATGATTGTGATTGTATGATTGTGATTGTATGATTGTGATAGTATGATTGCGATTGTATGATTGTGATTGTATGATTGTGATTGTATGATTGTGATTGTATGATTGTGATAGTATGATTGTGATTGTATGATTGTGATTGTATGATTGTGATTGTATGATTGTGATTGTATGATTGTGAATGTACGATTGTGATTGTATGATTGTGATTGTATGATTGTGATAGTATGATTGTGATTGTATGACTGTGATTGTATGACTGTGATTGTATGATTGTGATTGTATGATTGTGATTGTATGATTGTGAAAGTATGATTGTGATTGTATGATTGTGATTGTATGATTGTGATTGTATGATTGTGATTGTATGATTGTGATTGTATGATTGTGACTGTATGATTGTGATTGTATGATTGTGATTGTATGATTGTGATTGTATGAATGTATTTGGGATATTGTAATTGTATGATTGCGATTGTATGATTGTGATTGTATGATTGTAATTGTATGATTGTGATTGTATGAGTGTGATTGTGTGATTGTGGTTGTGCGATTGAGATTGTACGATTGTGATTATACGATTGTGATTGAATGATTGTGATTGTATGATTATAATTGTATGATTGTGATTGCATGATTGTGATTGTATGATTGTGAGTGCATGATTTTGAATGTATGATTGTGATATTATGATTGTGATCGTATGATTGTGATTGTATGATTGTGATAGTATGATTGTGATTGTATGATTGTGATTGTATGATTGTGATTGTATGATTGTGATTGTATGATTGTGATTGTATGATTGTATTTGGGAGATTGTATTTGGGAGATTGTATTTGGGAGATTGTAATTGTATGATTGCGATTGTATGATTGTGATTGTATGATTGCGATTGTATGATTGTGATTGTATGATTGTGATGTATGATTGTAATTGTATGATTATGATTGTATGATTGTGATTGTATGGTTGTATTTGGGAGATTGTAGTTGGGAGATTGTATTTGGGAGATTGTATTTGGGAGATTGTAATTGTATGATTGCGATTGTATGATTGTGATTGTATGATTGCGATTGTATGATTGTGATGTATGATTGTAATTGTATGATTATGATTGTATGATTGTGATTGTATGATTGTGATGGTATGATTGTGATTGTATGATTGCGATCGTATGATTGTGATTGCATGATTATGATTGTATGATTGTGATTGTATGACTGTGATTGTATGATTGTGATTGTATGATTGTATTTGGGATATTGTAATTGTATGATTGCGATTGTATGATTGTGATTGTATGATTGTGATTGTATGATTATGATTGTATGATTGTGATTGTATGATTGTGATTGTATGATTGTGATTGCATGATTTTGAATGTATGATTGCGATTGTATGATTGTGGTTGTATGATTGTGATTGTATGATTGTGATTGTATGATTGTGATTGTATGATTGTATTTGGGTGATTGAACTTGGGAGATTGTATTTGGGAGATTGTAATTGTATGATTGCGATTGTATGATTGTGATTGTATGATTGCGATTGTATGATTGTGATTGCATGATTGTGATGTATGACTGTAATTGTATGATTATGATTGTATGATTGTGATTGTATGATTGAGATTGTATGATTGTGATTGTATGCTTGCGATTGTACATTGTGATTGTATGATTGTGATTGTATGATTGTGATTGTATGATTGTGATGTATGACTGTAATTGTATGATTATGATTGTATGATTGTGATTGTATCATTGAGATTGTATGATTGTGATTGTATGATTGTGATTGTATGACTGTGATTGTATGATTGTGATTGTATGATTGTGATTGTGTGATTGTGAAAGTATGATTGTGATGGTATGATTGTGATTGTATGATTGTGATTGTATGTTTGTGATTGTATGATTGTGGTTGTGCGATTGTGATTGTACGATTGTGATTGTACGATTGTTATTGAATGATTGTGATTGTATGATTCTGATTGTATGATTGTGAATGCATGATTGTGATTGTATGATTGTGATTGCATGATTTTGAATGTATGATTGCGATTGTATGATTGTGGTTGTATGATTGTGATTGTATGATTGTGATTGTATGATTGTGATTGTATGATTGTGATAGTATGATTGTGATTGTATGATTGTGATTGTATGATTGTGATTGTATGATTGTGATTGTATGATTGTATTTGGGAGATTGTATTTGGGAGATTGTAATTGTATGATTGCGATTGTATGATTGTGATTGTATGATTGCGATTGTATGATTGTGATTGTATGATTGTGATGTATGATTGTAATTGTATGATTATGATTGTATGATTGTGATTGTATGATTGTGATTGTATGATTGTATCTGGGAGATTGTATTTGGGAGATTGTATTTGGGAGATTGTAATTGTATGATTGCGATTGTATGATTGTGATTGTATGATTGCGATTGTATGATTGTGATTGTATGATTGTGATGTATGATTGTAATTATATGATTTTGATTGTATGATTGTGATTGTATGATTGTGATGGTATGATTGTGATTGTATGATTGCGATCGTATGATTGCGATCGTATGATGGTGATTGCATGATTATGATTGTATGATTGTGATTGTATGATTGCGATGGTATGATTGTGATTGTATGATTATGATTGTATTTTTGTGATTGTATGATTGTGATTGTATGATTGTGATTGTATGATTGTGATTGTATGATTGTGATTGTATGATTGTGATTGTATGATTGTGATTGTATGATTGTGATTGTATGATTGTGATTGTATGATTGTGATTGTATGATTGTGATTGTCTGATTGTGGTTGTGCGATTGTGATTGTACGATTGTGATTGTACGATTGTGATTGTATGATTGTGATTGCATGATTATGATTGTATGATTGTGATTGCATGATTGTGATTGTATGATTGTGATTGCATGATTTTGAATGTATGATTGTGATTGTATGATTGTGATTGTATGATTGTGATTGTATGATAGTGATTGTATGATTGTGATTGGATGATTGTGATAGTATGATTGTGATTGTATGATTCTGATTGTATGATTGTGATTGTATGATTATGATTGTATGATTGTGATTGTATGATTGTATTTGGGTGATTGTATTTGGGAGATTGTATTTGGGAGATTGTAATTGTATGATTGCGATTGTATGATTGTGATTGTATGATTGCGATTGTATGAATGCGATTGTATGATTGTGATTGTATGATTGTGATTGTATGATTGTGATTGTATGATTGTGATTGTATGATTGTGATTGTATGATTGTGATTGTATGATTGTATTTGGGAGATTGTATTTGGGATATTGTAATTGTATGATTGCGATTGTATGATTGTGATTGTATGATTGAGATTGTATGATTGTGATTGTATGATTGTGATTGTATGATTGTGATAGTATGATTGCGATTGTATGATTGTGATTGTATGATTGTGATTGTATGATTGTGATTGTATGATTGTGATAGTATGATTGTGATTGTATGATTGTGATTGTATGATTGTGGTTGTGCGATTGTGATTGTACGATTGTGATTGTACGATTGTGATTGTATGATTGTGATTGCATGATTATGATTGTATGATTGTGATTGCATGATTGTGATTGTATGATTGTGATTGCATGATTTTGTATGTATGATTGTGATTGTATGATTGTGATTGTATGATTGTGATTGTATGATTGTGATTGTATGATTGTGATTGTATGATTGTGATTGTATGATTGTGATTGTATGATTGTGATTGTATGATTGTGATTGTATGATTGTGATAGTATGATTGTGATTGTATGGTTGTGATTGTATGATTGTGATTGTATGATTATGATTGTATGATTGTGATTGTATGATTGTATTTGGGTGATTGTATTTGGGAGATTGTAATTGTATGATTGCGATTGTATGATTGTGATTGTATTATTGCGATTGTATGAATGCGATTGTATGATTGTGATTGTATGATTGTGATTGTATGATTGTGATTGTATGATTGTGATTGTATGATTGTGATTGTATGATTGTGATTGTATGATTGTGTTTGGGAGATTGTATTTGGGATATTGTAATTGTATGATTGCGATTGTATGATTGTGATTGTATGATTGTGATTGTATGATTGTGATTGTATGATTGTGATTGTATGATTGTGATTGTATGATTGTGATTGTATGATTGTGAATGTACGATTGTGATTGTATGATTGTGATTGTATGATTGTGATAGTATGATTGTGATTGTATGACTGTGATTGTATGACTGTGATTGTATGATTGTGATTGTATGATTGTGATTGTATGATTGTGAAAGTATGATTGTGATTGTATGATTGTGATTGTATGATTGTGATTGTATGATTGTGATTGTATGATTGTGATTGTATGATTGTGACTGTATGATTGTGATTGTATGATTGTGATTGTATGATTGTGATTGTATGAATGTATTTGGGATATTGTAATTGTATGATTGCGATTGTATGATTGTGATTGTATGATTGTAATTGTATGATTGTGATTGTATGAGTGTGATTGTGTGATTGTGGTTGTGCGATTGAGATTGTACGATTGTGATTATACGATTGTGATTGAATGATTGTGATTGTATGATTATAATTGTATGATTGTGATTGCATGATTGTGATTGTATGATTGTGAGTGCATGATTTTGAATGTATGATTGTGATATTATGATTGTGATCGTATGATTGTGATTGTATGATTGTGATAGTATGATTGTGATTGTATGATTGTGATTGTATGATTGTGATTGTATGATTGTGATTGTATGATTGTGATTGTATGATTGTATTTGGGAGATTGTATTTGGGAGATTGTATTTGGGAGATTGTAATTGTATGATTGCGATTGTATGATTGTGATTGTATGATTGCGATTGTATGATTGTGATTGTATGATTGTGATGTATGATTGTAATTGTATGATTATGATTGTATGATTGTGATTGTATGGTTGTATTTGGGAGATTGTAGTTGGGAGATTGTATTTGGGAGATTGTATTTGGGAGATTGTAATTGTATGATTGCGATTGTATGATTGTGATTGTATGATTGCGATTGTATGATTGTGATGTATGATTGTAATTGTATGATTATGATTGTATGATTGTGATTGTATGATTGTGATGGTATGATTGTGATTGTATGATTGCGATCGTATGATTGTGATTGCATGATTATGATTGTATGATTGTGATTGTATGACTGTGATTGTATGATTGTGATTGTATGATTGTATTTGGGATATTGTAATTGTATGATTGCGATTGTATGATTGTGATTGTATGATTGTGATTGTATGATTATGATTGTATGATTGTGATTGTATGATTGTGATTGTATGATTGTGATAGTATGATTGTGATTGTATGATTGTGATTGTATGATTGTGGTTGTGCGATTGTGATTGTACGATTGTGATTGTACGATTGTTATTGAATGATTGTGATTGTATGATTCTGATTGTATGATTGTGAATGCATGATTGTGATTGTATGATTGTGATTGCATGATTTTGAATGTATGATTGCGATTGTATGATTGTGGTTGTATGATTGTGATTGTATGATTGTGATTGTATGATTGTGATTGTATGATTGTGATAGTATGATTGTGATTGTATGATTGTGATTGTATGATTGTGATTGTATGATTGTGATTGTATGATTGTATTTGGGAGATTGTATTTGGGAGATTGTAATTGTATGATTGCGATTGTATGATTGTGATTGTATG
This sequence comes from Megachile rotundata, assembly GCF_050947335.1. NCBI lineage: Eukaryota > Metazoa > Arthropoda > Insecta > Hymenoptera > Megachilidae > Megachile > Megachile rotundata. The sequence goes on from NW_027473400.1 coordinate 271,442, forward strand.
ATTGCGATTGTATGATTGTGATTGTATGATTGTGATGTATGATTGTAATTGTATGATTATGATTGTATGATTGTGATTGTATGATTGTGATTGTATGATTGTATCTGGGAGATTGTATTTGGGAGATTGTATTTGGGAGATTGTAATTGTATGATTGCGATTGTATGATTGTGATTGTATGATTGCGATTGTATGATTGTGATTGTATGATTGTGATGTATGATTGTAATTATATGATTTTGATTGTATGATTGTGATTGTATGATTGTGATGGTATGATTGTGATTGTATGATTGCGATCGTATGATTGCGATCGTATGATGGTGATTGCATGATTATGATTGTATGATTGTGATTGTATGATTGCGATGGTATGATTGTGATTGTATGATTATGATTGTATTTTTGTGATTGTATGATTGTGATTGTATGATTGTGATTGTATGATTGTGATTGTATGATTGTGATTGTATGATTGTGATTGTATGATTGTGATTGTATGATTGTGATTGTATGATTGTGATTGTATGATTGTGATTGTATGATTGTGATTGTCTGATTGTGGTTGTGCGATTGTGATTGTACGATTGTGATTGTACGATTGTGATTGTATGATTGTGATTGCATGATTATGATTGTATGATTGTGATTGCATGATTGTGATTGTATGATTGTGATTGCATGATTTTGAATGTATGATTGTGATTGTATGATTGTGATTGTATGATTGTGATTGTATGATAGTGATTGTATGATTGTGATTGGATGATTGTGATAGTATGATTGTGATTGTATGATTCTGATTGTATGATTGTGATTGTATGATTATGATTGTATGATTGTGATTGTATGATTGTATTTGGGTGATTGTATTTGGGAGATTGTATTTGGGAGATTGTAATTGTATGATTGCGATTGTATGATTGTGATTGTATGATTGCGATTGTATGAATGCGATTGTATGATTGTGATTGTATGATTGTGATTGTATGATTGTGATTGTATGATTGTGATTGTATGATTGTGATTGTATGATTGTATTTGGGAGATTGTATTTGGGATATTGTAATTGTATGATTGCGATTGTATGATTGTGATTGTATGATTGTGATTGTAAGATTGTGATAGTATGATTGTGATTGTATGATTGTGATTGTATGATTATGATTGTATGATTGTGATTGTATGATTGTGATTGTATGATTATGATTGTCTGATTGTGATTGTATGATTGTATTTGGGTGATTGTATTTGGGAGATTGTATTTGGGAGATTGTAATTGTATGATTGCGATTGTATGATTGGGATTGTATGATTGCGATTGTAGGATTGTGATTGTATGACTATGATTGTATTTTTGTGATTGTATGATTGTGATTGTATGATTGTGATTGTCTGATTGTGGTTGTGCGATTGTGATTGTACGATTGTGATTGTACGATTGTTATTGAATGATTGTGATTGTATGATTCTGATTGTATGATTGTGAATGCATGATTGTGATTGTATGATTGTGATTGCATGATTTTGAATGTATGATTGCGATTGTATGATTGTGGTTGTATGATTGTGATTGTATGATTGTGATTGTATGATTGTGATTGTATGATTGTGATAGTATGATTGTGATTGTATGATTGTGATTGTATGATTGTGATTGTATGGTTGTGATTGTATGATTGTATTTGGGAGATTGTATTTGGGAGATTGTATTTGGGAGATTGTAATTGTATGATTGCGATTGTATGATTGTGATTGTATGATTGCGATTGTATGATTGTGATTGTATGATTGCGATTGTATGATTGTGATTGTATGATTGTGATGTATGATTGTAATTATATGATTTTGATTGTATGATTGTGATTGTATGATTGTGATGGTATGATTGTGATTGTATGATTGCGATCGTATGATTGCGATCGTATGATGGTGATTGCATGATTATGATTGTATGATTGTGATTGTATGATTGCGATGGTATGATTGTGATTGTATGATTATGATTGTATTTTTGTGATTGTATGATTGTGATTGTATGATTGTGATTGTATGATTGTGATTGTATGATTGTGATTGTATGATTGTGATTGTATGATTGTGATTGTATGATTGTGATTGTATGATTGTGATTGTATGATTGTGATTGTCTGATTGTGGTTGTGCGATTGTGATTGTACGATTGTGATTGTACGATTGTGATTGTATGATTGTGATTGCATGATTATGATTGTATGATTGTGATTGCATGATTGTGATTGTATGATTGTGATTGCATGATTTTGAATGTATGATTGTGATTGTATGATTGTGATTGTATGATTGTGATTGTATGATAGTGATTGTATGATTGTGATTGGATGATTGTGATAGTATGATTGTGATTGTATGATTCTGATTGTATGATTGTGATTGTATGATTATGATTGTATGATTGTGATTGTATGATTGTATTTGGGTGATTGTATTTGGGAGATTGTATTTGGGAGATTGTAATTGTATGATTGCGATTGTATGATTGTGATTGTATGATTGCGATTGTATGAATGCGATTGTATGATTGTGATTGTATGATTGTGATTGTATGATTGTGATTGTATGATTGTGATTGTATGATTGTGATTGTATGATTGTGATTGTATGATTGTATTTGGGAGATTGTATTTGGGATATTGTAATTGTATGATTGCGATTGTATGATTGTGATTGTATGATTGTGATTGTAAGATTGTGATAGTATGATTGTGATTGTATGATTGTGATTGTATGATTATGATTGTATGATTGTGATTGTATGATTGTGATTGTATGATTATGATTGTCTGATTGTGATTGTATGATTGTATTTGGGTGATTGTATTTGGGAGATTGTATTTGGGAGATTGTAATTGTATGATTGCGATTGTATGATTGGGATTGTATGATTGCGATTGTAGGATTGTGATTGTATGACTATGATTGTATTTTTGTGATTGTATGATTGTGATTGTATGATTGTGATTGTCTGATTGTGGTTGTGCGATTGTGATTGTACGATTGTGATTGTACGATTGTGATTGTATGATTGTGATTGCATGATTATGATTGTATGATTGTGATTGCATGATTGTGATTGTATGATTGTCATTGCATGATTTTGAATGTATGATTGTGATTGTATGATTGTGATTGTATGATTGTGATTGTATGATTGTGATTGTATGATTGTGATTGTATGATTGTGATAGTATGATTGTGATTGTATGATTGTGATTGTATGATTGTGATTGTATGATTATGATTGTATGATTGTGATTGTATGATTGTATTTGGGTGATTGTATTTGGGAGATTGTATTTGGGAGATTGTAATTGTATGATTGCGATTGTATGATCGTGATTGTATGATTGCGATTGTATGAATGCGATTGTATGATTGTGATTGTATGATTGTGATTGTATGATTGTGATTGTATGATTGTGATTGTATGATTGTATTTGGGAGATTGTATTTGGGATATTGTAATTGTATGATTGCGATTGTATGATTGTGATTGTATGATTGTGATTGTATGATTGTGATTGTATTATTGTGATTGTATGATTGTGATTGTATGATTGTGATTGTATGATTGTGAATGTACGATTGTGATTGTATGATTGTGATTGTATGATTGTGATAGTATGATTGTGATTGTATGACTGTGATTGTATGACTGTGATTGTATGATTGTGATTGTATGATTGTGATTGTATGATTGTGAAAGTATGATTGTGATTGTATGATTGTGATTGTATGATTGTGATTGTATGATTGCGATTGTATGATTGTGATTGTATGATTGTGATTGTATGATTGTGATTGTATGATTGTGATTGTATGATTGTGATTGTATGAATGTATTTGGGATATTGTAATTGTATGATTGCGATTGTATGATTGTGATTGTATGATTGTGATTGTATTATTGTGATTGTATGATTGTGATTGTATGATTGTGATTGTATGATTGTGATTGTTTGATTGTATTTGGGAGATTGTATTTGGGAGATTGTAATTGTATGATTGCGATTGTATGATTGTGATTGTATGATTGCGATTGTATGATTGTGATTGCATGATTGTGATGTATGACTGTAATTGTATGATTATGATTGTATGATTGTGATTGTATGATTGAGATTGTATGATTGTGATTGTATGACTGTGATTGTATGATTGTGATTGTATGATTGTGATTGTATGATTGTGATTGTATGATTGTGAAAGTATGATTGTGATGGTATGATTGTGATTGTATGATTGTGATTGTATGTTTGTGATTGTATGAGTGTGATTGTATGATTGTGGTTGTGCGATTGTGATTGTACGATTGTGATTGTACGATTGTTATTGAATGATTGTGATTGTATGATTCTGATTGTATGATTGTGAATGCATGATTGTGATTGTATGATTGTGATTGCATGATTTTGAATGTATGATTGTGATTGCATGATTGTGATGTATGACTGTAATTGTATGATTATGATTGTATGATTGTGATTGTATGATTGAGATTGTATGATTGTGATTGTATGACTGTGATTGTATGATTGTGATTGTATGATTGTGATTGTATGATTGTGATTGTATGATTGTGAAAGTATGATTGTGATGGTATGATTGTGATTGTATGATTGTGATTGTATGTTTGTGATTGTATGAGTGTGATTGTATGATTGTGGTTGTGCGATTGTGATTGTACGATTGTGATTGTACGATTGTTATTGAATGATTGTGATTGTATGATTCTGATTGTATGATTGTGAATGCATGATTGTGATTGTATGATTGTGATTGCATGATTTTGAATGTATGATTGCGATTGTATGATTGTGGTTGTATGATTGTTATTGTATGATTGTGATTGTATGATTGTGATTGTATGATTGTGATTGTATGATTGTGATAGTATGATTGTGATTGTATGATTGTGATTGTATGATTGTGATTGTATGATTGTGATTGTATGATTGTGATTGTATGATTGTATTTGGGAGATTGTATTTGGGAGATTGTAATTGTATGATTGCGATTGTATGATCGTGATTGTATGATTGCGATTGTATGAATGCGATTGTATGATTGTGATTGTATGATTGTGATTGTATGATTGTGATTGTATGATTGTGATGTATGATTGTAATTGTATGATTATGATTGTATGATTGTGATTGTGTGATTGTGATTGTATGATTGTATCTGGGAGATTGTATTTGGGAGATTGTGTTTGGGAGATTGTATTTGGGAGATTGTATTTGGGAGATTGTAATTGTATGATTGCGATTGTATGATTGTGATTGTATGATTGCGATTGTATGATTGTGATTGTATGATTGTGATGTATGATTGTAATTGTATGATTATGATTGTATGATTGTGATTGTATGATTGTGATTGTATGATTGTGATTGTATGATGGTATTTGGGAGATTGTAGTTGGGAGATTGTATTTGGGAGATTGTATTTGGGAGATTGTAATTGTATGATTGCGATTGTATGATTGTGATTGTATGATTGCCATTGTATGATTGTGATGTATGATTGTAATTGTATGATTATGATTGTATGATTGTGATTGTATGATTGTGATGGTATGATTGTGATTGTATGATTGCGATCGTATGATTGTGATTGCATGATTATGATTGTATGATTGTGATTGTATGATTGCGATTGTATGATTGTGATTGTATGATTATGATTGTATTTTTGTGATTGTATGATTGTGATTGTATGATTGTGATTGTATGATTGTGATTGTATGATTGTGATTGTCTGATTGTGGTTGTGCGATTGTGATTGTACGATTGTGATTGTACGATTGTGATTGTATGATTGTGATTGCATGATGATGATTGTATGATTGTGATTGCATGATTGTGATTGTATGATTGTGATTGCATGATTTTGAATGTATGATTGTGATTGTATGACTGTGATTGTATGATTGTGATTGTATGATTGTGATTGTATGATTGTGATAGTATGATTGTGATTGTATGATTGTGATTGTATGATTGTGATTGTATGATTGTATTTGGGAGATTGTATTTGGGAGATTGTAATTGTATGATTGCGATTGTATGATTGTGATTGTATGATTGCGATTGTATGAATGCGATTGTATGATTGTGATTGTATGATTGTGATTGTATGATTGTGATTGTATGATTGTATTTGGGATATTGTAATTGTATGATTGCGATTATATGATTGTGATTGTATGATTGTGATGCATGATTGTAATTGTATGATTATGATTGTATGATTGTGATTGAATGATTGAGATTGTATGATTGTGATTGTATGCTTGCGATTGTATGAATGTGATTGTATGATTGTGATTGTATGATTGTGATTGTATGATTGTGATTGTATGATTGTGATTGTATGATTGTGATTGTATGATTGTGATTGTATGATTGTGATTGTATGATTGTGATTGTATGATTGTATTTGGGATATTGTAATTGTATGATTGCGATTGTATGATTGTGATTGTATGATTGTGATTGTATGATTGTGATTGTATGATTGTGATTGTATGATTGTGTTAGTATGATTGTGAAAGTATGATTGTGATTGTATGATTGTGATTGTATGATTGTGATTGTATGATTGTATTTGGGATATTGTAATTGTATGATTGCGATTGTATGATTGTGATTGTATGATTGTGATTGTATGATTGTGATTGTATGATTGTGATTGTATGATTGTGTTAGTATGATTGTGAAAGTATGATTGTGATTGTATGATTGTGATTGCATGATTGTGATTGTATGATTGTGATGTATGATTGTAATTGTATGATTATGATTGTATGATTGTGATTATATGATTGTTATTGTATGACTGTGATTGTATGATTGTGATTGCATGATTGTGATAGTATGATTGTGAAAGTATGATTGTGATTGTATGATTGTGATTGTATGATTGTGATTGTATGATTGTGATTGTATGATTGTGATTGTATGATTGTGATTGTCTGATTGTGGTTGTGCGATTGTGATTGTACGATTGTGATTGTACGATTGTGATAGTATGATTGTGATTGTATGATTGTGATTGTATGATTGTGATTGTATGATTGTGATTGTTTGATTGTATTTGGGAGATTGTATTTGGGAGATTGTAATTGTATGATTGCGATTGTATGATTGTGATTGTATGATTGCGATTGTATGATTGTGATTGCATGATTTCGATGTATGACTGTAATTGTATGATTATGATTGTATGATTGTGATTGTATGTTTGAGATTGTATGATTGTGATTGTATGCTTGCGATTGTATGATTGTGATTGTATGATTGTGATTGTATGGTTGTGATTGTATGATTGTGATTGTATGATTATGATTGTATGATTGTGATTGTATGATTGTGATTGTATGATTGTGATTGTATGATTGTGATAGTATGATTGTGATTGTATGATTGTGATTGTATGATTGTGATTGTATGACTGTGATTGTATGATTGTGATTGTATGATTGTGATTGTATGATTGTGAAAGTATGATTGTGATGGTATGATTGTGATTGTATGATTGTGATTGTATGTTTGTGATTGTATGAGTGTGATTGTCTGATTGTGGTTGTGCGATTGTGATTGTACGATTGTGATTGTACGATTGTTATTGAATGATTGTGATTGTATGATTCTGATGGTATGATTGTGATTGCATGATTGTGATTGTATGATTGTGATTGCATGATTTTGAATGTATGATTGCGATTGTATGATTGTGGTTGTATGATTGTGATTGTATGATTGTGATTGTATGATTGTGATTGTATGATTGTATTTGGGTGATTGTATTTGGGAGATTGTATTTGGGAGATTGTAATTGTATGATTGCGATTGTATGATTGTGATTGTATGATTGCGATTGTATGAATGCGATTGTATGATTGTGATTGTATGATTGTGATTGTATGATTGTGATTGTATGATTGTGATTGTATGATTGTGATTGTATGATTGTGATTGTATGATTGTGATTGTATGATTGTGATTGTATGATTGTGATTGTATGATTGTGATTGTATGATTGTGATTGTCTGATTGTGGTTGTGCGATTGTGATTGTACGATTGTGATTGTACGATTGTGATAGTATGATTGTGATTGTATGATTGTCATTGTATAATTGTGATTGTATGATTGTGATTGTTTGATTGTCTTTGGGAGATTGTATTTGGGAGATTGTAATTGTATGATTGCGATTGTATGATTGTGATTGTATGATTGCGATTGTATGATTGTGATTGCATGATTGTGATGTATGACTGTAATTGTATGATTATGATTGTATGATTGTGATTGTATGATTGAGATTGTATGATTGTGATTGTATGCTTGCGATTGTATAATTGCGATTGTATGATTGTGATTGTATGATTGCGATTGTATGATTGTGATGTATGATTGTAATTGTATGATTATGATTGTATGATTGTGATTGTATGATTGTGATGGTATGATTGTGATTGTATGATTGCGATCGTAAGATTGTGATTGCATGATTATGATTGTATGATGGTGATTGTATGATTGCGAATGTATGATTGTGATTGTATGATTATGGTTGTATTTTTGTGATTGTATGATTGTGATTGTATGATTGTGATTGTATGATTGTGATTGTATGATTGTGATCGTATGATTGTGATTGTATGATTGTGATTGTATGATTGTGATTGTATGATTGTGATTGTATGATTGTATTTGGGAGATTGTATTTGGGAGATTGTATTTGGGAGATTGTAATTGTATGATTGCGATTGTATGATTGTGATTGTATGATTGCGATTGTATGATTGTGATTGTATGATTGTGATGTATGATTGTAATTGTATGATTATGATTGTATGATTGTGATTGTATGATTGTGATTGTATGATTGTATCTGGGAGATTGTATTTGGGAGATTGTATTTGGGAGATTGTAATTGTATGATTGCGATTGTATGATTGTGATTGTATGATTGCGATTGTATGATTGTGATTGTATGATTGTGATGTATGATTGTAATTATATGATTTTGATTGTATGATTGTGATTGTATGATTGTGATGGTATGATTGTGATTGTATGATTGCGATCGTATGATTGCGATCGTATGATGGTGATTGCATGATTATGATTGTATGATTGTGATTGTATGATTGCGATGGTATGATTGTGATTGTATGATTATGATTGTATTTTTGTGATTGTATGATTGTGATTGTATGATTGTGATTGTATGATTGTGATTGTATGATTGTGATTGTATGATTGTGATTGTATGATTGTGATTGTATGATTGTGATTGTATGATTGTGATTGTATGATTGTGATTGTATGATTGTGATTGTATGATTGTGATTGTCTGATTGTGGTTGTGCGATTGTGATTGTACGATTGTGATTGTACGATTGTGATTGTATGATTGTGATTGCATGATTATGATTGTATGATTGTGATTGCATGATTGTGATTGTATGATTGTGATTGCATGATTTTGAATGTATGATTGTGATTGTATGATTGTGATTGTATGATTGTGATTGTATGATAGTGATTGTATGATTGTGATTGGATGATTGTGATAGTATGATTGTGATTGTATGATTGTGATTGTATGATTATGATTGTATGATTGTGATTGTATGATTGTGATTGTATGATTATGATTGTCTGATTGTGATTGTATGATTGTATTTGGGTGATTGTATTTGGGAGATTGTATTTGGGAGATTGTAATTGTATGATTGCGATTGTATGATTGGGATTGTATGATTGCGATTGTAGGATTGTGATTGTATGACTATGATTGTATTTTTGTGATTGTATGATTGTGATTGTATGATTGTGATTGTCTGATTGTGGTTGTGCGATTGTGATTGTACGATTGTGATTGTACGATTGTGATTGTATGATTGTGATTGCATGATTATGATTGTATGATTGTGATTGCATGATTGTGATTGTATGATTGTCATTGCATGATTTTGAATGTATGATTGTGATTGTATGATTGTGATTGTATGATTGTGATTGTATGATTGTGATTGTATGATTGTGATTGTATGATTGTGATAGTACGATTGTGATTGTATGATTGTGATTGTATGATTGTGATTGTATGATTATGATTGTATGATTGTGATTGTATGATTGTATTTGGGTGATTGTATTTGGGAGATTGTATTTGGGAGATTGTAATTGTATGATTGCGATTGTCTGATCGTGATTGTATGATTGCGATTGTATGAATGCGATTGTATGATTGTGATTGTATGATTGTGATTGTATGATTGTGATTGTATGATTGTGATTGTATGATTGTATTTGGGAGATTGTATTTGGGATATTGTAATTGTATGATTGCGATTGTATGATTGTGATTGTATGATTGTGATTGTATGATTGTGATTGTATGATTGTGATTGTATTATTGTGATTGTATGATTGTGATTGTATGATTGTGATTGTATGATTGTGAATGTACGATTGTGATTGTATGATTGTGATTGTATGATTGTGATAGTATGATTGTGATTGTATGACTGTGATTGTATGACTGTGATTGTATGATTGTGATTGTATGATTGTGATTGTATGATTGTGATTGTATGATTGTGAAAGAATGATAGTGATTGTATGATTGTGATTGTATGATTGTGATTGTATGATTGCGATTGTATGATTGTGATTGTATGATTGTGATTGTATGATTGTGATTGTATGATTGTGATTGTATGATTGTGATTGTATGAATGTATTTGGGATATTGTAATTGTATGATTGCGATTGTATGATTGTGATTGTATGATTGTGATTGTATGATTGTGATTGTATGATTGTGATTGTATGATTGTGATTGTATGAGTGTGATTGTGTGTTTGTGATTCTATGATTGTGATTGTATGATTGCGATTGTATGATTGTATTTGGGAGATTGCATTTGGGAGATTGTATTTGGGAGATTGTAATTGCATGATTGCGATTGTATGATTGTGATTGTATGATTGTGATGGTATGATTGCGATTGTATGATTGTATTTGGGAGATTGTATTTGGGAGATTGTATTTGGGAGATTGTAATTGTATGATTGCGATTGTATGATTGTGATTGTATGATTGTGATGGTATGATTGTGATTGTATGATTGCGATCGTATGATTGTGATTGCATGATTATGATTGTATGATTGTGATTGTATGATTGCGATTGTATGATTGTGATTGTAGGATTATGATTGTATTTTTGTGATTGTATGATTGTGATTGTATGATTGTGATTGTATGATTGTGATTGTATGATTGTGATTGTATGATTGTGATTGTATGATTGTGATTGTATGATTGTGATTGTATGATTGTGATTGTATGATTGTGATTGTCTGATTGTGGTTGTGCGATTGTGATTGTACGATTGTGATTGTACGATTGTGATTGTATGATTGCGATTGTATGATTGTGATTGTATGATTGCGATTGTATGATTGTGATTGCATGATTGTGATGTATGACTGTAATTGTATGATTATGATTGTATGATTGTGATTGTATGATTGAGATTGTATGATTGTGATTGTATGCTTGCGATTGTATGATTGTGATTGTATGATTGTGATTGTATGATTGTGATTGTATGATTGTGATTGTATGATTGTGATTGTATGATTGTGATTGTATGATTATGATTGTATGATTGTGATTGTATGATTGTGATTGTATGATTGTGATTGTATGATTGTGATAGTATGATTGTGATTGTATGATTGTGATTGTATGATTGTGATTGTATGACTGTGATTGTATGATTGTGATTGAATGATTGTGATTGTATGATTGTGATTGTATGATTGTGAAAGTATGATTGTGATGGTATGATTGTGATTGTATGATTGTGATTGTATGTTTGTGATTGTATGAGTGTGATTGTATGATTGTGGTTGTGCGATTGTGATTGTACGATTGTGATTGTACGATTGTTATTGAATGATTGTGATTGTATGATTCTGATTGTATGATTGTGAATGCATGATTGTGATTGTATGATTGTGATTGCATGATTTTGAATGTATGATTGCGATTGTATGATTGTGGTTGTATGATTGTTATTGTATGATTGTGATTGTATGATTGTGATTGTATGATTGTGATTGTATGATTGTGATTGTATGATTGTGATTGTATGATTGTGATTGTATGATTGTGATTGTATGATTGTGATTGTATGATTGTGATTGTATGATTGTATTTGGGAGATTGTATTTGGGAGATTGTAATTGTATGATTGCGATTGTATGATCGTGATTGTATGATTGCGATTGTATGAATGCGATTGTATGATTGTGATTGTATGATTGTGATTGTATGATTGTGATTGTATGATTGTGATGTATGATTGTAATTGTATGATTATGATTGTATGATTGTGATTGTGTGATTGTGATTGTATGATTGTATCTGGGAGATTGTATTTGGGAGATTGTGTTTGGGAGATTGTATTTGGGAGATTGTATTTGGGAGATTGTAATTGTATGATTGCGATTGTATGATTGTGATTGTATGATTGCGATTGTATGATTGTGATTGTATGATTGTGATGTATGATTGTAATTGTATGATTATGATTGTATGATTGTGATTGTATGATTGTGATTGTATGATTGTGATTGTATGATGGTATTTGGGAGATTGTAGTTGGGAGATTGTATTTGGGAGATTGTATTTGGGAGATTGTAATTGTATGATTGCGATTGTATGATTGTGATTGTATGATTGCCATTGTATGATTGTGATGTATGATTGTAATTGTATGATTATGATTGTATGATTGTGATTGTATGATTGTGATGGTATGATTGTGATTGTATGATTGCGATCGTATGATTGTGATTGCATGATTATGATTGTATGATTGTGATTGTATGATTGCGATTGTATGATTGTGATTGTATGATTATGATTGTATTTTTGTGATTGTATGATTGTGATTGTATGATTGTGATTGTATGATTGTGATTGTATGATTGTGATTGTCTGATTGTGGTTGTGCGATTGTGATTGTACCATTGTGATTGTACGATTGTGATTGTATGATTGTGATTGCATGATTATGATTGTATGATTGTGATTGCATGATTGTGATTGTATGATTGTGATTGCATGATTTTGAATGTATGATTGTGATTGTATGACTGTGATTGTATGATTGTGATTGTATGATTGTGATTGTATGATTGTGATAGTATGATTGTGATTGTATGATTGTGATTGTATGATTGTGATTGTATGATTGTATTTGGGAGATTGTATTTGGGAGATTGTAATTGTATGATTGCGATTGTATGATTGTGATTGTATGATTGCGATTGTATGAATGCGATTGTATGATTGTGATTGTATGATTGTGATTGTATGATTGTGATTGTATGATTGTATTTGGGATATTGTAATTGTATGATTGCGATTATATGATTGTGATTGTATGATTGTGATGCATGATTGTAATTGTATGATTATGATTGTATGTTTGTGATTGAATGATTGAGATTGTATGATTGTGATTGTATGCTTGCGATTGTATGAATGTGATTGTATGATTGTGATTGTATGATTGTGATTGTATGATTGTGATTGTATGATTGTGATTGTATGATTGTGATTGTATGATTGTGATTGTATGATTGTGATTGTATGATTGTGATTGTATGATTGTATTTGGGATATTGTAATTGTATGATTGCGATTGTATGATTGTGATTGTATGTTTGTGATTGTATGATTGTGATTGTATGATTGTGATTGTATCATTGTGTTAGTATGATTGTGAAAGTATGATTGTGATTGTATGATTGTGATTGTATGATTGTGATTGTATGATTGTGATGTATGATTGTAATTGTATGATTATGATTGTATGATTGTGATTATATGATTGTTATTGTATGACTGTGATTGTATGATTGTGATTGTATGATTGTGATAGTATGATTGTGAAAGTATGATTGTGATTGTATGATTGTGATTGTATGATTGTGATTGTATGATTGTGATTGTATGATTGTGATTGTATGATTGTGATTGTATTATTGTGATTGTCTGATTGTGGTTGTGCGATTGTGATTGTACGATTGTGATTGTACGATTGTGATAGTATGATTGTGATTGTATGATTGTGATTGTATGATTGTGATTGTATGATTGTGATTGTTTGATTGTATTTGGGAGATTGTATTTGGGAGATTGTAATTGTATGATTGCGATTGTATGATTGTGATTGTATGATTGCGATTGTATGATTGTGATTGCATGATTGTGATGTATGACTGTAATTGTATGATTATGATTGTATGATTGTGATTGTATGATTGAGATTGTATGATTGTGATTGTATGCTTGCGATTGTATGATTGTGATTGTATGATTGTGATTGTATGGTTGTGATTGGATGATTGTGATTGTATGATTATGATTGTATGATTGTGATTGTATGATTGTGATTGTATGATTGTGATTGTATGATTGTGATAGTATGATTGTGATTGTATGATTGTGATTGTATGATTGTGATTGTATGACTGTGATTGTATGATTGTGATTGTATGATTGTGAAAGTATGATTGTGATGGTATGATTGTGATTGTATGATTGTGATTGTATGTTTGTGATTGTATGAGTGTGATTGTCTGATTGTGGTTGTGCGATTGTGATTGTACGATTGTGATTGTACGATTGTTATTGAATGATTGTGATTGTATGATTCTGATTGTATGATTGTGATTGCATGATTGTGATTGTATGATTGTGATTGCATGATTTTGAATGTATGATTGCGACTGTATGATTGTGGTTGTATGATTGTGATTGTATGATTGTGATTGTATGATTGTGATTTTATGATTGTATTTGGGTGATTGTATTTGGGAGATTGTATTTGGGAGATTGTAATTGTATGATTGCGATTGTATGATTGTGATTGTATGATTGCGATTGTATGAATGCGATTGTATGATTGTGATTGTATGATTGTGATTGTATGATTGTGATTGTATGATTGTGATTGTATGATTGTGATTGTATGATTGTATTTGGGAGATTGTATTTGGGATATTGTAATTGTATGATTGCGATTGTATGATTGTGATTGTATGATTGCGATTGTATGAATGCGATTGTATGATTGTGATTGTATGACTGTGATTGTATGATTGTGATTGTATGATTGTGATTGTATGATTGTGATTGTATGATTGTGATTGTATGATTGTGATTGTATGATTGTATTTGGGATATTGTAATTGTATGATTGCGATTGTATGATTGTGATTGTATGATTGTGATTGTATGATTGTGATTGTATGATTGTGTTAGTATGATTGTGAAAGTATGATTGTGATTGTATGATTGTGATTGCATGATTGTGATTGTATGATTGTGATGTATGATTGTAATTGTATGATTATGATTGTATGATTGTGATTATATGATTGTTATTGTATGACTGTGATTGTATGATTGTGATTGCATGATTGTGATAGTATGATTGTGAAAGTATGATTGTGATTGTATGATTGTGATTGTATGATTGTGATTGTATGATTGTGATTGTATGATTGTGATTGTCTGATTGTGGTTGTGCGATTGTGATTGTACGATTGTGATTGTACGATTGTGATAGTATGATTGTGATTGTATGATTGTGATTGTATGATTGTGATTGTATGATTGTGATTGTTTGATTGTATTTGGGAGATTGTATTTGGGAGATTGTAATTGTATGATTGCGATTGTATGATTGTGATTGTATGATTGCGATTGTATGATTGTGATTGCATGATTTCGATGTATGACTGTAATTGTATGATTATGATTGTATGATTGTGATTGTATGTTTGAGATTGTATGATTGTGATTGTATGCTTGCGATTGTATGATTGTGATTGTATGATTGTGATTGTATGGTTGTGATTGTATGATTGTGATTGTATGATTATGATTGTATGATTGTGATTGTATGATTGTGATTGTATGATTGTGATTGTATGATTGTGATAGTATGATTGTGATTGTATGATTGTGATTGTATGATTGTGATTGTATGACTGTGATTGTATGATTGTGATTGTATGATTGTGATTGTATGATTGTGAAAGTATGATTGTGATGGTATGATTGTGATTGTATGATTGTGATTGTATGTTTGTGATTGTATGAGTGTGATTGTCTGATTGTGGTTGTGCGATTGTGATTGTACGATTGTGATTGTACGATTGTTATTGAATGATTGTGATTGTATGATTCTGATGGTATGATTGTGATTGCATGATTGTGATTGTATGATTGTGATTGCATGATTTTGAATGTATGATTGCGATTGTATGATTGTGGTTGTATGATTGTGATTGTATGA
The DNA here is from genome assembly GCF_050947335.1 of Megachile rotundata. Taxonomy (NCBI): domain Eukaryota; kingdom Metazoa; phylum Arthropoda; class Insecta; order Hymenoptera; family Megachilidae; genus Megachile; species Megachile rotundata. The sequence goes on from NW_027473400.1 coordinate 287,883, forward strand.
TTGTGATTGTATGATTGTGATTGTATGATTGTATTTGGGTGATTGTATTTGGGAGATTGTATTTGGGAGATTGTAATTGTATGATTGCGATTGTATGATTGTGATTGTATGATTGCGATTGTATGAATGCGATTGTATGATTGTGATTGTATGATTGTGATTGTATGATTGTGATTGTATGATTGTGATTGTATGATTGTGATTGTATGATTGTGATTGTATGATTGTGATTGTATGATTGTGATTGTATGATTGTGATTGTATGATTGTGATTGTATGATTGTGATTGTATGATTGTGATTGTCTGATTGTGGTTGTGCGATTGTGATTGTACGATTGTGATTGTACGATTGTGATAGTATGATTGTGATTGTATGATTGTGATTGTATAATTGTGATTGTATGATTGTGATTGTTTGATTGTCTTTGGGAGATTGTATTTGGGAGATTGTAATTGTATGATTGCGATTGTATGATTGTGATTGTATGATTGCGATTGTATGATTGTGATTGCATGATTGTGATGTATGACTGTAATTGTATGATTATGATTGTATGATTGTGATTGTATGATTGAGATTGTATGATTGTGATTGTATGCTTGCGATTGTATAATTGCGATTGTATGATTGTGATTGTATGATTGCGATTGTATGATTGTGATGTATGATTGTAATTGTATGATTATGATTGTATGATTGTGATTGTATGATTGTGATGGTATGATTGTGATTGTATGATTGCGATCGTAAGATTGTGATTGCATGATTATGATTGTATGATTGTGATTGTATGATTGCGAATGTATGATTGTGATTGTATGATTATGGTTGTATTTTTGTGATTGTATGATTGTGATTGTATGATTGTGATTGTATGATTGTGATTGTATGATTGTGATTGTATGATTGTGATAGTATGATTGTGATTGTATGATTGTGATTGTATGATTGTGATTGTATGATTGTGATTGTATGATTGTGATTGTATGTTTGTGATTGTATGAGTGTGATTGTCTGATTGTGGTTGTGCGATTGTGATTGTACGATTGTGATTGTACGATTGTTATTGAATGATTGTGATTGTATGATTCTGATTGTATGATTGTGATTGCATGATTGTGATTGTATGATTGTGATTGCATGATTTTGAATGTATGATTGCGACTGTATGATTGTGGTTGTATGATTGTGATTGTATGATTGTGATTGTATGATTGTGATTTTATGATTGTATTTGGGTGATTGTATTTGGGAGATTGTATTTGGGAGATTGTAATTGTATGATTGCGATTGTATGATTGTGATTGTATGATTGCGATTGTATGAATGCGATTGTATGATTGTGATTGTATGATTGTGATTGTATGATTGTGATTGTATGATTGTGATTGTATGATTGTGATTGTATGATTGTATTTGGGAGATTGTATTTGGGATATTGTAATTGTATGATTGCGATTGTATGATTGTGATTGTATGATTGCGATTGTATGAATGCGATTGTATGATTGTGATTGTATGACTGTGATTGTATGATTGTGATTGTATGATTGTGATTGTATGATTGTGATTGTATGATTGTGATTGTATGATTGTGATTGTATGATTGTATTTGGGATATTGTAATTGTATGATTGCGATTGTATGATTGTGATTGTATGATTGTGATTGTATGATTGTGATTGTATGATTGTGTTAGTATGATTGTGAAAGTATGATTGTGATTGTATGATTGTGATTGCATGATTGTGATTGTATGATTGTGATGTATGATTGTAATTGTATGATTATGATTGTATGATTGTGATTATATGATTGTTATTGTATGACTGTGATTGTATGATTGTGATTGCATGATTGTGATAGTATGATTGTGAAAGTATGATTGTGATTGTATGATTGTGATTGTATGATTGTGATTGTATGATTGTGATTGTATGATTGTGATTGTCTGATTGTGGTTGTGCGATTGTGATTGTACGATTGTGATTGTACGATTGTGATAGTATGATTGTGATTGTATGATTGTGATTGTATGATTGTGATTGTATGATTGTGATTGTTTGATTGTATTTGGGAGATTGTATTTGGGAGATTGTAATTGTATGATTGCGATTGTATGATTGTGATTGTATGATTGCGATTGTATGATTGTGATTGCATGATTTCGATGTATGACTGTAATTGTATGATTATGATTGTATGATTGTGATTGTATGTTTGAGATTGTATGATTGTGATTGTATGCTTGCGATTGTATGATTGTGATTGTATGATTGTGATTGTATGGTTGTGATTGTATGATTGTGATTGTATGATTATGATTGTATGATTGTGATTGTATGATTGTGATTGTACGATTGTGATTGTATGATTGTGATAGTATGATTGTGATTGTATGATTGTGATTGTATGATTGTGATTGTATGACTGTGATTGTATGATTGTGATTGTATGATTGTGAAAGTATGATTGTGATGGTATGATTGTGATTGTATGATTGTGATTGTATGTTTGTGATTGTATGAGTGTGATTGTCTGATTGTGGTTGTGCGATTGTGATTGTACGATTGTGATTGTACGATTGTTATTGAATGATTGTGATTGTATGATTCTGATGGTATGATTGTGATTGCATGATTGTGATTGTATGATTGTGATTGCATGATTTTGAATGTATGATTGCGATTGTATGATTGTGGTTGTATGATTGTGATTGTATGATTGTGATTGTATGATTGTGATTGTATGATTGTATTTGGGTGATTGTATTTGGGAGATTGTATTTGGGAGATTGTAATTGTATGATTGCGATTGTATGATTGTGATTGTATGATTGCGATTGTATGAATGCGATTGTATGATTGTGATTGTATGATTGTGATTGTATGATTGTGATTGTATGATTGTGATTGTATGATTGTGATTGTATGATTGTGATTGTATGATTGTGATTGTATGATTGTGATTGTATGATTGTGATTGTATGATTGTGATTGTATGATTGTGATTGTATGATTGTGATTGTCTGATTGTGGTTGTGCGATTGTGATTGTACGATTGTGATTGTACGATTGTGATAGTATGATTGTGATTGTATGATTGTGATTGTATAATTGTGATTGTATGATTGTGATTGTTTGATTGTCTTTGGGAGATTGTATTTGGGAGATTGTAATTGTATGATTGCGATTGTATGATTGTGATTGTATGATTGCGATTGTATGATTGTGATTGCATGATTGTGATGTATGACTGTAATTGTATGATTATGATTGTATGATTGTGATTGTATGATTGAGATTGTATGATTGTGATTGTATGCTTGCGATTGTATAATTGCGATTGTATGATTGTGATTGTATGATTGCGATTGTATGATTGTGATGTATGATTGTAATTGTATGATTATGATTGTATGATTGTGATTGTATGATTGTGATGGTATGATTGTGATTGTATGATTGCGATCGTAAGATTGTGATTGCATGATTATGATTGTATGATTGTGATTGTATGATTGCGAATGTATGATTGTGATTGTATGATTATGGTTGTATTTTTGTGATTGTATGATTGTGATTGTATGATTGTGATTGTATGATTGTGATTGTATGATTGTGATTGTATGATTGTGATAGTATGATTGTGATTGTATGATTGTGATTGTATGATTGTGATAGTATGATTGTGATTATATGATTGTTATTGTATGACTGTGATTGTATGATTGTGATTGTATGATTGTGATTGTATGACTGTGATTGTATGGTTGTGATTGTATGATTGTGATTGTCTGATTGTGGTTGTGCGATTGTGATTGTACGATTGTGATTGTACGATTGTGATAGTATGATTGTGATTGTATGATTGTGATTCTATGATTGTGATTGTATGATTGTGATTGTATGATTGTGATTGTTTGATTGTATTTGGGAGATTGTATTTGGAAGATTGTAATTGTATGATTGCGATTGTATGATTGTGATTGTATGATTGCGATTGTATGATTGTGATTGCATGATTGTGATGTATGACTGTAATTGTATGATTATGATTGTATGATTGTGATTGTATGATTGAGATTGTATGATTGTGATTGTATGCTTGCGATTGTATGATTGTGATTGTATGATTGTGATTGTATGATTGTGATTGTATGATTGTGATTGTATGATTGTGATTGTATGATTATGACTGTATGATTGTGATTGTATGATTGTGATTGTTTGATTGTGATTGTATGATTGTGATAGTATGATTGTGATTGTATGATTGTGATTGTATGATTGTGAAAGTATGATTGTGATGGTATGATTGTGATTGTATGATTGTGATTGTATGTTTGTGATTGTATGAGTGTGATTGTATGATTGTGGTTGTGCGATTGTGATTGTACGATTGTGATTGTACGATTGTTATTGAATGATTGTGATTGTATGATTCTGATTGTATGATTGTGAATGCATGATTGTGGTTGTATGATTGTGATTGCATGATTTTGAATGTATGATTGCGATTGTATGATTGTGGTTGTATGATTGTGATTGTATGATTGTGATTGTATGATTGTGATTGTATGATTGTGATAGTATGATTGTGATTGTATGATTGTGATTGTATGATTGTGATTGTATGATTGTGATTGTATGATTGTATTTGGGAGATTGTATTTGGGAGATTGTATTTGGGAGATTGTAATTGTATGATTGCGATTGTATGATTGTGATTGTATGATTGCGATTGTATGATTGTGATTGTATGATTGTGATGTATGATTGTAATTGTATGATTATGATTGTATGATTGTGATTGTATGATTGTGATTGTATGATTGTATCTGGGAGATTGTATTTGGGAGATTGTATTTGGGAGATTGTAATTGTATGATTGCGATTGTATGATTGTGATTGTATGATTGCGATTGTATGATTGTGATTGTATGATTATGATGTATGATTGTAATTGTATGATTTTGATTGTATGATTGTGATTGTATGATTGTGATGGTATGATTGTGATTGTATGATTGCGATCGTATGATGGTGATTGCATGATTATGATTGTATGATTGTGATTGTATGATTGCGATTGTATGATTGTGATTGTATGATTATGATTGTATTTTTGTGATTGTATGATTGTGATTGTATGATTGTGATTGTATGATTGTGATTGTATGATTGTGATTGTATGATTGTGATTGTATGATTGTGATTGTATGATTGTGATTGCATGATTGTGATTGTATGATTGTGATTGCATGATTTTGAATGTATGATTGTGATTGTATGATTGTGATTGTATGATTGTGATTGTATGATAGTGATTGTATGATTGTGATTGTATGATTGTGATAGTATGATTGTGATTGTATGATTCTGATTGTATGATTGTGATTGTATGATTATGATTGTATGATTGTGATTGTATGATTGTATTTGGGTGATTGTATTTGGGAGATTGTATTTGGGAGATTGTAATTGTATGATTGCGATTGTATGATTGTGATTGTATGATTGCGATTGTATGAATGCGATTGTATGATTGTGATTGTATGATTGTGATTGTATGATTGTGATTGTATGATTGTGATTGTATGATTGTGATTGTATGATTGTATTTGGGAGATTGTATTTGGGATATTGTAATTGTATGATTGCGATTGTATGATTGTGATTGTATGATTGTGATTGTAAGATTGTGATAGTATGATTGTGATTGTATGATTGTGATTGTATGATTGTGATTGTATGATTGTGATTGTGTGATTATGATTGTCTGATTGTGATTGTATGATTGTATTTGGGTGATTGTATTTGGGAGATTGTATTTGGGAGATTGTAATTGTATGATTGCGATTGTATGATTGGGATTGTATGATTGCGATTGTAGGATTGTGATTGTATGATTATGATTGTATTTTTGTGATTGTATGATTGTGATTGTATGATTGTGATTGTCTGATTGTGGTTGTGCGATTGTGATTGTACGATTGTGATTGTACGATTGTGATTGTATGATTGTGATTGCATGATTATGATTGTATGATTGTGATTGCATGATTGTGATTGTATGATTGTGATTGCATGATTTTGAATGTATGATTGTGATTGTATGATTGTGATTGTATGATTGTGATTGTATGATTGTGATTGTATGATTGTGATTGTATGATTGTGATTGTATGATTGTGATTGTATGATTGTGATTGTATGATTATGATTGTATGATTGTGATTGTATGATTGTATTTGGGTGATTGTATTTGGGAGATTGTATTTGGGAGATTGTAATTGTATGATTGCGATTGTATGATCGTGATTGTATGATTGCGATTGTATGAATGCGATTGTATGATTGTGATTGTATGATTGTGATTGTATGATTGTGATTGTATGATTGTGATTGTATGATTGTGATTGTATGATTGTGATTGTATGATTGTATTTGGGAGATTGTATTTGAGATATTGTAATTGTATGATTGCGATTGTATGATTGTGATTGTTTGATTGTGATTGTATTATTGTGATTGTATGATTGTGATTGTATGATTGTGATTGTATGATTGTGAATGTACGATTGTGATAGTATGATTGTGATTGTATGATTGTGATTGTATGATTGTGATTGTATGATTGTGATTGTTTGATTGTATTTGGGAGATTGTATTTGGGAGATTGTAATTGTATGATTGCGATTGTATGATTGTGATTGTATGATTGCGATTGTATGATTGTGATTGCATGATTGTGATGTATGACTGTAATTGTATGATTATGATTGTATGATTGTGATTGTATGCTTGCGATTGTATGATTGTGATTGTATGCTTGCGATTGTATGATTGTGATTGTATGATTGTGATTGTATGATTGTGATTGTATGATTGTGATTGTATGATTGTGATTGTATGATTATGATTGTATGATTGTGATTGTATGATTGTGATTGTATGATTGTGATTGTATGATTGTGATAGTATGATTGTGATTGTATGATTGTGATTGTATGATTGTGATTGTATGACTGTGATTGTATGATTGTGATTGTATGATTGTGATTGTATGATTGTGAAAGTATGATTGTGATGGTATGATTGTGATTGTATGATTGTGATTGTATGTTTGTGATTGTATGAGTGTGATTGTATGATTATGGTTGTGCGATTGTGATTGTACGATTGTGATTGTACGATTGTTATTGAATGATTGTGATTGTATGATTCTGATTGTATGATTGTGAATGCATGATTGTGATTGTATGATTGTGATTGCATGATTTTGAATGTATGATTGCGATTGTATGATTGTGGTTGTATGATTGTGATTGTATGATTGTGATTGTATGATTGTGATTGTATGATTGTGATAGTATGATTGTGATTGTATGATTGTGATTGTATGATTGTGATTGTATGATTGTGATTGTATGATTGTGATTGTATGATTGTATTTGGGAGATTGCATTTGGGAGATTGTATTTGGGAGATTGTAATTGTATGATTGCGATTGTATGATCGTGATTGTATGATTGCGATTGTATGAATGCGATTGTATGATTGTGATTGTATGATTGTGATTGTATGATTGTGATTGTATGATTGTGATGTATGATTGTAATTGTATGATTATGATTGTATGATTGTGATTGTATGATTGTGATTGTATGATTGTATCTGGGAGATTGTATTTGGGAGATTGTATTTGGGAGATTGTATTTGGGAGATTGTATTTGGGAGATTGTAATTGTATGATTGCGATTGTATGATTGTGATTGTATGATTGCGATTGTATGATTGTGATTGTATCATTGTGATGTATGATTGTAATTGTATGATTATGATTGTATGATTGTGATTGTATATTTGTGATTGTATGATTGTGATTGTATGATGGTATTTGGGAGATTGTAGTTGGGAGATTGTATTTGGGAGATTGTATTTGGGAGATTGTAATTGTATGATTGCGATTGTATGATTGTGATTGTATGATTGCCATTGTATGATTGTGATGTATGATTGTAATTGCATGATTATGATTGTATGATTGTGATTGTATGATTGTGATGGTATGATTGTGATTGTATGATTGCGATCGTATGATTGTGATTGCATGATTATGATTGTATGATTGTGATTGTATGATTGCGATTGTATGATTGTGATTGTATGATTATGATTGTATTTTTGTGATTGTATGATTGTGATTGTATGATTGTGATTGTATGATTGTAATTGTATGATTGTGATTGTCTGATTGTGGTTGTGCGATTGTGATTGTATGATTGTGATTGTATGATTGTGATTGCATGATTGTGAAAGTATGATTGTGATGGTATGATTGTGATTGTATGATTGTGATTGTATGTTTGTGATTGTATGAGTGTGATTGTATGATTGTGGTTGTGCGATTGTGATTGTACGATTGTGATTGTACGATTGTGATAGTATGATTGTGATTGTATGATTGTGATTGTATGATTGTGATTGTATGATTGTGATTGTTTGATTGTATTTGGGAGATTGTATTTGGGAGATTGTAATTGTATGATTGCGATTGTATGATTGTGATTGTATGATTGCGATTGTATGATTGTGATTGCATGATTGTGATGTATGACTGTAATTGTATGATTATGATTGTATGATTGTGATTGTATGATTGAGATTGTATGATTGTGATTGTATGCTTGCGATTGTATGATTGTGATTGTATGATTGTGATTGTATGATTGTGATTGTATGATTGTGATTGTATGATTGTGATTGTATGATTGTGATTGTATGATTATGATTGTATGATTGTGATTGTATGATTGTGATTGTATGATTGTGATTGTATGATTGTGATAGTATGATTGTGATTGTATGATTGTGATTGTATGATTGTGATTGTATGACTGTGATTGTGTGATTGTGATTGTATGATTGTGATTGTATGATTGTGAAAGTATGATTGTGATGGTATGATTGTGATTGTATGATTGTGATTGTATGTTTGTGATTGTATGAGTGTGATTGTATGATTATGGTTGTGCGATTGTGATTGTACGATTGTGATTGTACGATTGTTATTGAATGATTGTGATTGTATGATTCTGATTGTATGATTGTGAATGCATGATTGTGATTGTATGATTGTGATTGCATGATTTTGAATGTATGATTGCGATTGTATGATTGTGGTTGTATGAGTGTGATTGTATGATTGTGATTGTATGATTGTGATTGTATGATTGTGATAGTATGATTGTGATTGTATGATTGTGATTGTATGATTGTGATTGTATGATTGTGATTGTATGATTGTGATTGTATGATTGTGATTGTATGATTGTATTTGGGAGATTGCATTTGGGAGATTGTATTTGGGAGATTGTAATTGTATGATTGCGATTGTATGATCGTGATTGTATGATTGCGATTGTATGAATGCGATTGTATGATTGTGATTGTATGATTGTGATTGTATGATTGTGATTGTATGATTGTGATGTATGATTGTAATTGTATGATTATGATTGTATGATTGTGATTGTATGATTGTGATTGTATGATTGTATCTGGGAGATTGTATTTGGGAGATTGTATTTGGGAGATTGTAATTGTATGATTGCGATTGTATGATTGTGATTGTATGATTGCGATTGTATGATTGTGATTGTATGATTGTGATGTATGATTGTAATTGTATGATTATGATTGTATGATTGTGATTGTATATTTGTGATTGTATGATTGTGATTGTATGATGGTATTTGGGAGATTGTAGTTGGGAGATGGTATTTCGGTGATTGTATTTGGGAGATTGTAATTGTATGATTGCGATTGTATGATTGTGATTGTATGATTGCCATTGTATGATTGTGATGTATGATTGTAATTGCATGATTATGATTGTATGATTGTGATTGTATGATTGTGATGGTATGATTGTGATTGTATGATTGCGATCGTATGATTGTGATTGCATGATTATGATTGCATGATTGTGATTGTATGATTGTGATTGCATGATTTTGAATGTATGATTGTGATTGTATGATTGTGATTGTTTGATTGTGATTGTATGATTGTGATTGTATGATTGTGATTGTATGATTGTATTTGGGAGATTGTATTTGGGATATTGTAATTGTATGATTGCGATTATATGATTGTGATTGTATGATTGTGATGCATGATTGTAATTGTATGATTATGATTGTATGATTGTGATTGAATGATTGAGATTGTATGATTGTGATTGTATGCTTGCGATTGTATGAATGTGATTGTATGATTGTGATTGTATGATTGTGATTGTATGATTGTGATTGTATGATTGTGACTGTATGATTGTGATTGTATGATTGTGATTGTATGATTGTGATTGTATGATTGTGATTGTATGATTGTGATTGTATGATTGTGATTGTATGATTGTATTTGGGATATTGTAATTGTATGATTGCGATTGTATGATTGTGATTGTATGATTGTGATTGTATGATTGTGATTGTATGATTGTGATTGTATGATTGTGATTGTATGATTGTGTTAGTATGATTGTGAAAGTATGATTGTGATTGTATGATTGTGATTGTATGATTGTGATTGTATGATTGTGATTATATGATTGTGATGTATGATTGTAATTGTATGATTATGATTGTATGATTGTGATTATATGATTGTTATTGTATGACTGTGATTGTATGATTGTGATTGTATGATTGTGATAGTATGATTGTGAAAGTATGATTGTGATAGTATGATTGTGATTGTATGATTGTGATTGTATGATTGTGATTGTATGACTGTGATTGTATGATTGTGATTGTATGATTGTGATTGTATGATTGTGAAAGTATGATTGTGATGGTATGATTGTGATTGTATGACTGTGATTGTATGTTTGTGATTGTATGAGTGTGATTGTCTGATTGTGGTTGTGCGATTGTGATTGTACGATTGTGATTGTACGATTGTTATTGAATGATTGTGATTGTATGATTCTGATTGTATGATTGTGATTGCATGATTGTGATTGTATGATTGTGATTGCATGATTTTGAATGTATGATTGCGACTGTATGATTGTGATTGTATGATTATGATTGCATTTTTGTGATTGTATGATTGTGATTGTATGATTGTGATTGTATGATTGTGATTGTATGATTGTGATTGTATGATTGTGATTGTCTGATTGTGGTTGTGCGATTGTGATTGTACGATTGTGATTGTATGATTGTGATTGCATGATTATGATTGTATGATTGTGATTGCATGATTGTGATTGAATGATTGTGATTGCATTATTTTGAATGTATGATTGTGATTGTATGATTGTGATTGTATGATTGTGATTGTATGATTGTGATTGTATGATTGTGATAGTATGATTGTGATTGTATGATTGTGATTGTATGATTGTGATTGTATGATTGTGATTGTATGATTGCATTTGGGAGATTGTATTTGGGAGATTGTAATTGTATGATTGCGATTGTATGATTGTGATTGTATGATTGTGATTGTATGATTGTGATTGTATGATTGTGATTGTATGATTGTGATTGTATGATTGTGATTGTATGATTGTATTTGGGATATTGTAATTGTATGATTGCGATTGTATGATTGTGATTGTATGATTGTGATTGTATGATTGTGATTGTATGATTGTGTTAGTATGATTGTGAAAGTATGATTGTGATTGTATGATTGTGATTGTATGATTGTGATTGTATGATTGTGATGTATGATTGTAATTGTATGATTATGATTGTATGATTGTGATTATATGATTGTTATTGTATGACTGTGATTGTATGATTGTGATTGTATGATTGTGATAGTATGATTGTGAAAGTATGATTGTGATTGTATGATTGTGATTGTATGATTGTGATTGTATGATTGTGATTGTATGATTGTGATTGTATGATTGTGATTGTATGATTGTGATTGTCTGATTGTGGTTGTGCGATTGTGATTGTACGATTGTGATTGTACGATTGTGATAGTATGATTGTGATTGTATGATTGTGATTGTATGATTGTGATTGTATGATTGTGATTGTTTGATTGTATTTGGGAGATTGTATTTGGGAGATTGTAATTGTATGA